>NW_027183656.1:0-130719 GCF_041296385.1 Aphelocoma coerulescens | reverse complement strand
GGCTGTTGGCAGCAGGCAGTTCTCTGGGTTCAAGCTGTGGAGCTGTCAGCGGGAATGCAAAGGCCAAGCTGGTGAGCCTTTTGTCCTGGTGCCTTTAGTGTGTGAGCAGTCCCTGGTGCCGTTGTCTTTGGATCCTGAGTGTGGGAGAGGCAAGGCTTAGGATGGTGCGTAGAGCTGAGAAGGAAAGTGCCGAGAGCAGCGTGTGTGCTGCTGCTTTGAGGGGTGCAGTTGAAGTTGTAGGCAGCAAGAGCTTTCTCAGCTGGCCCTTTTGTGAGCTCTGCTTTTGCCAGATGACTTCCATCTTACCCTCTTACCATCTTAGCCTCTCATTTTTGCATATCCCAAACCCCCTTCCAAACATCCAGCAGCTGCTTGTAAAGAAGAAGTCCTAGAACAAAAAGCCAGTGCTGCCTTTCATAGCCCCTTTGCTGTCTATGAAGTAGAGGAAAGAAGCTAGTGAGACGCACTTTCTTTCTCAACTCCATAGAGCGCATCCTTCTCTCAAGGTGGCAGAGTCCTTGGCGGAAGTGAAGCATCTGCAGCTGCAGTTCAGACTGAGAGATGTGCCAGGACAGGAAACATTTGCTGACCTTCCCTGTTCCCTGTGCAACATGATTCTCGCATCCCAGTCACTTTCACATACCTTCGGTATCCCTGAGTCCAAGCAGCTAAAGCTCACAGAGACAGAAGTGTCAGGAAGGAAAACGTTCCAAAAGCACCCCCTTCTCTTATCAGCATATAAATTGTGCACAACAGGCTGCGGCACCGAACCTTCCTTCTCAGATAGACATGCCATCACACTTTTCACTCTTGCAGCTCGGTTGAAAAGCTCCAGCAGCTGCTCCCGCAATAGCAAAAGGTTCTAGAAGTGAAAGCCAGTTTGGGGCTGCACCTTCTCCTTGCCGCATGTAAGCCACACCAAACTCCCTGATGCACTCTGTCCTCCCCTTCTCAAAGGAGTAGACGGTGGCATCAGGACACACCTGTGTCCCAGCAGCTGGGTGCCCAGCCGGGAGCAGGAGCAGGGCTGGGGCTGCTCCCAAAGTTGCCCCGCCCCAATGCCAGAGCCGGACATATGCTGAGGGGGGGCTGGATCAGGCTTTATTGTCCAGCTGCATGCCAGGAGTGAGCACAAAATCTACCTGCATTCTCTGCAGCATGCCATCCTGGAGCAGAGCCATTGCCAAAGGAAGCCGTGAGCCCGTGCCAAGCCAGGTGCCGGAGTGGGATCCTAGCAGCACCTGTGGAAGCCGGGAGAGAGGAGCCCACCTGGAGCAGGTTCGTGCAGGATTAATCATCCCGTGGCTTCCCACCAGGGTCCTGTTGCTTCCAAAAGGCCCCACAGTGTCACTGTGGCCCCTCGGTTCCACCAGGTTCCATAGCGTCACTGTGGTGCCCAGGGTTCCGTCAGCTTCGCCAGCATCCCCACGGTCTGCAGAGCTCCCCGAGCTTCTGTGGTGTCACAGTGGAGGCAGGGTTGCATCAGGTTCCATAGCATCAGCACGGTCTCCAGGGCTCCCAGAGGTTCTGTGGTGTCACAGTGGAGGCAGGGTTGCATCAGGTTCCATAGCATCACCACAGTCTCCAGGGCTCCCTGAGCTTCTGTGGTGTCACAGTGGAGGCAGGGTTGCATCAGGTTCCATAGCATCAGCACGGTCTCCAGAGCTCCCAGAGGTTCTGTGGTGTTACAGAGGAGGCAGGGTTGCATCAGGTTCCATAGCATCACCACGGTCTCCAGGGCTCCAAGAGCTTCTGTGGTGTCACAGAGGAGGCAGGGTTGCATCAGGTTCAATAGCATCAGCACAGTCTCAAGGGCTCCCCTGAGCTTCTGTGGTGGTGTCACAGAGGAGCCAGGCTTCCTTGTAGTTCCCCAGCATCACAAAGGCTCTCCTGGGAGCCACGGGTCACAAAGCACCGTGGGCTCTGTGCAGCCCCGCTGTGTCACAATGGCCGCTGGCTTCCACGAGCCCCCGCAATGTCCCAGTGGGCCCCGTGGCTTTTAGGAGTGGGTGGCTGGGAGTTGGTGCCAGCGGCTGGGGGAGCAGCAGCAGGGACTGTGTGTGGACAGTGCCATGGCCACTTGTGTGGCCACTGGTGTCTCTGTGCCAGGCACAGCCGTGGTGTGTAACACCGGCTCTGGGTCCTTTGGCTGTGCAGGTGGCAGTCACGGCCTGGAGCAGGGCTGCTCCCGGGGGACAGCCTGGGGCAGGAGGCTGCTGGAGATTCATTCCCCACACTCCTTGTCATGAGGTGCTCAGAGTGATTGGAAAGGCTGTTGGCAGCAGGCAGTTCTCTGGGTTCAAGCTGTGGAGCTGTCAGCGGGAATGCAAAGGCCAAGCTGGTGAGCCTTTTGTCCTGGTGCCTTTAGTGTGTGAGCAGTCCCTGGTGCCGTTGTCTTTGGATCCTGAGTGTGGGAGAGGCAAGGCTTAGGATGGTGCGTAGAGCTGAGAAGGAAAGTGCCGAGAGCAGCGTGTGTGCTGCTGCTTTGAGGGGTGCAGTTGAAGTTGTAGGCAGCAAGAGCTTTCTCAGCTGGCCCTTTTGTGAGCTCTGCTTTTGCCAGATGACTTCCATCTTACCCTCTTACCATCTTAGCCTCTCATTTTTGCATATCCCAAACCCCCTTCCAAACATCCAGCAGCTGCTTGTAAAGAAGAAGTCCTAGAACAAAAAGCCAGTGCTGCCTTTCATAGCCCCTTTGCTGTCTATGAAGTAGAGGAAAGAAGCTAGTGAGACGCACTTTCTTTCTCAACTCCATAGAGCGCATCCTTCTCTCAAGGTGGCAGAGTCCTTGGCGGAAGTGAAGCATCTGCAGCTGCAGTTCAGACTGAGAGATGTGCCAGGACAGGAAACATTTGCTGACCTTCCCTGTTCCCTGTGCAACATGATTCTCGCATCCCAGTCACTTTCACATACCTTCGGTACCCCTGAGTCCAAGCAGCTAAAGCTCACAGAGACAGAAGTGTCAGGAAGGAAAACGTTCCAAAAGCACCCCTTCTCTTATCAGCATATAAATTGTGCACAACAGGCTGCGGCACCGAACCTTCCTTCTCAGATAGACATGCCATCACTTCACTCACTCTTGCAGCTCGGTTGAAAAGCTCCGCAGCTGCTCCCCGCAATAGCAAAAGGTTCTAGAAGTGAAAGCCAGTTTGGGGCTGCACCTTCTCCTTGCCGCATGTAAGCCACACCAAACTCCCTGATGCACTCTGTCCTCCCCTTCTCAAAGGAGTTAGACGGTGGCATCAGGACACACCTGTGTCCCAGCAGCTGGGTGCCCAGCCGGGAGCAGGAGCAGGGCTGGGGCTGCTCCCAAAGTTGCCCCGCCCCAATGCCAGAGCCGGACATATGCTGAGGGGGGGCTGGATCAGGCTTTATTGTCCAGCTGCATGCCAGGAGTGAGCACAAAATCTACCTGCATTCTCTGCAGCATGCCATCCTGGAGCAGAGCCATTGCCAAAGGAAGCCGTGAGCCCGTGCCAAGCCAGTGCCGGAGTGGGATCCTAGCAGCACCTGTGGAAGCCGGGAGAGAGGAGCCCACCTGGAGCAGGTTCGTGCAGGATTAATCATCCCGTGGCTTCCCACCAGGGTCCTGTTGCTTCCAAAAGGCCCCACAGTGTCACTGTGGCCCCTCGGTTCCACCAGGTTCCATAGCGTCACTGTGGTGTCCAGGGTTCCGTCAGCTTCGCCAGCATCCCCACGGTCTGCAGAGCTCCCCGAGCTTCTGTGGTGTCACAGTGGAGGCAGGGTTGCATCAGGTTCCATAGCATCAGCACGGTCTCCAGGGCTCCCAGAGGTTCTGTGGTGTCACAGTGGAGGCAGGGTTGCATCAGGTTCCATAGCATCACCACAGTCTCCAGGGCTCCCTGAGCTTCTGTGGTGTCACAGTGGAGGCAGGGTTGCATCAGGTTCCATAGCATCAGCACGGTCTCCAGAGCTCCCAGAGGTTCTGTGGTGTTACAGAGGAGGCAGGGTTGCATCAGGTTCCATAGCATCACCACGGTCTCCAGGGCTCCAAGAGCTTCTGTGGTGTCACAGAGGAGGCAGGGTTGCATCAGGTTCAATAGCATCAGCACAGTCTCAAGGGCTCCCCTGAGCTTCTGTGGTGGTGTCACAGAGGAGCCAGGCTTCCTTGTAGTTCCCCAGCATCACAAAGGCTCTCCTGGGAGCCACGGGTCACAAAGCACCGTGGGCTCTGTGCAGCCCCGCTGTGTCACAATGGCCGCTGGCTTCCACGAGCCCCCGCAATGTCCCAGTGGGCCCCGTGGCTTTAGGAGTGGGTGGCTGGGAGTTGGTGCCAGCGGCTGGGGGAGCAGCAGCAGGGACTGTGTGTGGACAGTGCCATGGCCACTTGTGTGGCCACTGGTGTCTCTGTGCCAGGCACAGCCGTGGTGTGTAACACCGGCTCTGGGTCCTTTGGCTGTGCAGGTGGCAGTCACGGCCTGGAGCAGGGCTGCTCCCGGGGGACAGCCTGGGGCAGGAGGCTGCTGGAGATTCATTCCCCACACTCCTTGTCATGAGGTGCTCAGAGTGATTGGAAAGGCTGTTGGCAGCAGGCAGTTCTCTGGGTTCAAGCTGTGGAGCTGTCAGCGGGAATGCAAAGGCCAAGCTGGTGAGCCTTTTGTCCTGGTGCCTTTAGTGTGTGAGCAGTCCCTGGTGCCGTTGTCTTTGGATCCTGAGTGTGGGAGAGGCAAGGCTTAGGATGGTGCGTAGAGCTGAGAAGGAAAGTGCCGAGAGCAGCGTGTGTGCTGCTGCTTTGAGGGGTGCAGTTGAAGTTGTAGGCAGCAAGAGCTTTCTCAGCTGGCCCTTTTGTGAGCTCTGCTTTTGCCAGATGACTTCCATCTTACCCTCTTACCATCTTAGCCTCTCATTTTTGCATATCCCAAACCCCCTTCCAAACATCCAGCAGCTGCTTGTAAAGAAGAAGTCCTAGAACAAAAAGCCAGTGCTGCCTTTCATAGCCCCTTTGCTGTCTATGAAGTAGAGGAAAGAAGCTAGTGAGACGCACTTTCTTTCTCAACTCCATAGAGCGCATCCTTCTCTCAAGGTGGCAGAGTCCTTGGCGGAAGTGAAGCATCTGCAGCTGCAGTTCAGACTGAGAGATGTGCCAGGACAGGAAACATTTGCTGACCTTCCCTGTTCCCTGTGCAACATGATTCTCGCATCCCAGTCACTTTCACATACCTTCGGTATCCCTGAGTCCAAGCAGCTAAAGCTCACAGAGACAGAAGTGTCAGGAAGGAAAACGTTCCAAAAGCACCCCCTTCTCTTATCAGCATATAAATTGTGCACAACAGGCTGCGGCACCGAACCTTCCTTCTCAGATAGACATGCCATCACACTTTTCACTCTTGCAGCTCGGTTGAAAAGCTCCAGCAGCTGCTCCCGCAATAGCAAAAGGTTCTAGAAGTGAAAGCCAGTTTGGGGCTGCACCTTCTCCTTGCCGCATGTAAGCCACACCAAACTCCCTGATGCACTCTGTCCTCCCCTTCTCAAAGGAGTAGACGGTGGCATCAGGACACACCTGTGTCCCAGCAGCTGGGTGCCCAGCCGGGAGCAGGAGCAGGGCTGGGGCTGCTCCCAAAGTTGCCCCGCCCCAATGCCAGAGCCGGACATATGCTGAGGGGGGGCTGGATCAGGCTTTATTGTCCAGCTGCATGCCAGGAGTGAGCACAAAATCTACCTGCATTCTCTGCAGCATGCCATCCTGGAGCAGAGCCATTGCCAAAGGAAGCCGTGAGCCCGTGCCAAGCCAGTGCCGGAGTGGGATCCTAGCAGCACCTGTGGAAGCCGGGAGAGAGGAGCCCACCTGGAGCAGGTTCGTGCAGGATTAATCATCCCGTGGCTTCCCACCAGGGTCCTGTTGCTTCCAAAAGGCCCCACAGTGTCACTGTGGCCCCTCGGTTCCACCAGGTTCCATAGCGTCACTGTGGTGTCCAGGGTTCCGTCAGCTTCGCCAGCATCCCCACGGTCTGCAGAGCTCCCCGAGCTTCTGTGGTGTCACAGTGGAGGCAGGGTTGCATCAGGTTCCATAGCATCAGCACGGTCTCCAGGGCTCCCAGAGGTTCTGTGGTGTCACAGTGGAGGCAGGGTTGCATCAGGTTCCATAGCATCACCACAGTCTCCAGGGCTCCCTGAGCTTCTGTGGTGTCACAGTGGAGGCAGGGTTGCATCAGGTTCCATAGCATCAGCACGGTCTCCAGAGCTCCCAGAGGTTCTGTGGTGTTACAGAGGAGGCAGGGTTGCATCAGGTTCCATAGCATCACCACGGTCTCCAGGGCTCCAAGAGCTTCTGTGGTGTCACAGAGGAGGCAGGGTTGCATCAGGTTCAATAGCATCAGCACAGTCTCAAGGGCTCCCCTGAGCTTCTGTGGTGGTGTCACAGAGGAGCCAGGCTTCCTTGTAGTTCCCCAGCATCACAAAGGCTCTCCTGGGAGCCACGGGTCACAAAGCACCGTGGGCTCTGTGCAGCCCCGCTGTGTCACAATGGCCGCTGGCTTCCACGAGCCCCCGCAATGTCCCAGTGGGCCCCGTGGCTTTAGGAGTGGGTGGCTGGGAGTTGGTGCCAGCGGCTGGGGGAGCAGCAGCAGGGACTGTGTGTGGACAGTGCCATGGCCACTTGTGTGGCCACTGGTGTCTCTGTGCCAGGCACAGCCGTGGTGTGTAACACCGGCTCTGGGTCCTTTGGCTGTGCAGGTGGCAGTCACGGCCTGGAGCAGGGCTGCTCCCGGGGGACAGCCTGGGGCAGGAGGCTGCTGGAGATTCATTCCCCACACTCCTTGTCATGAGGTGCTCAGAGTGATTGGAAAGGCTGTTGGCAGCAGGCAGTTCTCTGGGTTCAAGCTGTGGAGCTGTCAGCGGGAATGCAAAGGCCAAGCTGGTGAGCCTTTTGTCCTGGTGCCTTTAGTGTGTGAGCAGTCCCTGGTGCCGTTGTCTTTGGATCCTGAGTGTGGGAGAGGCAAGGCTTAGGATGGTGCGTAGAGCTGAGAAGGAAAGTGCCGAGAGCAGCGTGTGTGCTGCTGCTTTGAGGGGTGCAGTTGAAGTTGTAGGCAGCAAGAGCTTTCTCAGCTGGCCCTTTTGTGAGCTCTGCTTTTGCCAGATGACTTCCATCTTACCCTCTTACCATCTTAGCCTCTCATTTTTGCATATCCCAAACCCCCTTCCAAACATCCAGCAGCTGCTTGTAAAGAAGAAGTCCTAGAACAAAAAGCCAGTGCTGCCTTTCATAGCCCCTTTGCTGTCTATGAAGTAGAGGAAAGAAGCTAGTGAGACGCACTTTCTTTCTCAACTCCATAGAGCGCATCCTTCTCTCAAGGTGGCAGAGTCCTTGGCGGAAGTGAAGCATCTGCAGCTGCAGTTCAGACTGAGAGATGTGCCAGGACAGGAAACATTTGCTGACCTTCCCTGTTCCCTGTGCAACATGATTCTCGCATCCCAGTCACTTTCACATACCTTCGGTACCCCTGAGTCCAAGCAGCTAAAGCTCACAGAGACAGAAGTGTCAGGAAGGAAAACGTTCCAAAAGCACCCCCTTCTCTTATCAGCATATAAATTGTGCACAACAGGCTGCGGCACCGAACCTTCCTTCTCAGATAGACATGCCATCACACTTTTCACTCTTGCAGCTCGGTTGAAAAGCTCCAGCAGCTGCTCCCGCAATAGCAAAAGGTTCTAGAAGTGAAAGCCAGTTTGGGGCTGCACCTTCTCCTTGCCGCATGTAAGCCACACCAAACTCCCTGATGCACTCTGTCCTCCCCTTCTCAAAGGAGTAGACGGTGGCATCAGGACACACCTGTGTCCCAGCAGCTGGGTGCCCAGCCGGGAGCAGGAGCAGGGCTGGGGCTGCTCCCAAAGTTGCCCCGCCCCAATGCCAGAGCCGGACATATGCTGAGGGGGGGCTGGATCAGGCTTTATTGTCCAGCTGCATGCCAGGAGTGAGCACAAAATCTACCTGCATTCTCTGCAGCATGCCATCCTGGAGCAGAGCCATTGCCAAAGGAAGCCGTGAGCCCGTGCCAAGCCAGTGCCGGAGTGGGATCCTAGCAGCACCTGTGGAAGCCGGGAGAGAGGAGCCCACCTGGAGCAGGTTCGTGCAGGATTAATCATCCCGTGGCTTCCCACCAGGGTCCTGTTGCTTCCAAAAGGCCCCACAGTGTCACTGTGGCCCCTCGGTTCCACCAGGTTCCATAGCGTCACTGTGGTGCCCAGGGTTCCGTCAGCTTCGCCAGCATCCCCACGGTCTGCAGAGCTCCCCGAGCTTCTGTGGTGTCACAGTGGAGGCAGGGTTGCATCAGGTTCCATAGCATCAGCACGGTCTCCAGGGCTCCCAGAGGTTCTGTGGTGTCACAGTGGAGGCAGGGTTGCATCAGGTTCCATAGCATCACCACAGTCTCCAGGGCTCCCTGAGCTTCTGTGGTGTCACAGTGGAGGCAGGGTTGCATCAGGTTCCATAGCATCAGCACGGTCTCCAGAGCTCCCAGAGGTTCTGTGGTGTTACAGAGGAGGCAGGGTTGCATCAGGTTCCATAGCATCACCACGGTCTCCAGGGCTCCAAGAGCTTCTGTGGTGTCACAGAGGAGGCAGGGTTGCATCAGGTTCAATAGCATCAGCACAGTCTCAAGGGCTCCCCTGAGCTTCTGTGGTGGTGTCACAGAGGAGCCAGGCTTCCTTGTAGTTCCCCAGCATCACAAAGGCTCTCCTGGGAGCCACGGGTCACAAAGCACCGTGGGCTCTGTGCAGCCCCGCTGTGTCACAATGGCCGCTGGCTTCCACGAGCCCCCGCAATGTCCCAGTGGGCCCCGTGGCTTTAGGAGTGGGTGGCTGGGAGTTGGTGCCAGCGGCTGGGGGAGCAGCAGCAGGGACTGTGTGTGGACAGTGCCATGGCCACTTGTGTGGCCACTGGTGTCTCTGTGCCAGGCACAGCCGTGGTGTGTAACACCGGCTCTGGGTCCTTTGGCTGTGCAGGTGGCAGTCACGGCCTGGAGCAGGGCTGCTCCCGGGGGACAGCCTGGGGCAGGAGGCTGCTGGAGATTCATTCCCCACACTCCTTGTCATGAGGTGCTCAGAGTGATTGGAAAGGCTGTTGGCAGCAGGCAGTTCTCTGGGTTCAAGCTGTGGAGCTGTCAGCGGGAATGCAAAGGCCAAGCTGGTGAGCCTTTTGTCCTGGTGCCTTTAGTGTGTGAGCAGTCCCTGGTGCCGTTGTCTTTGGATCCTGAGTGTGGGAGAGGCAAGGCTTAGGATGGTGCGTAGAGCTGAGAAGGAAAGTGCCGAGAGCAGCGTGTGTGCTGCTGCTTTGAGGGGTGCAGTTGAAGTTGTAGGCAGCAAGAGCTTTCTCAGCTGGCCCTTTTGTGAGCTCTGCTTTTGCCAGATGACTTCCATCTTACCCTCTTACCATCTTAGCCTCTCATTTTTGCATATCCCAAACCCCCTTCCAAACATCCAGCAGCTGCTTGTAAAGAAGAAGTCCTAGAACAAAAAGCCAGTGCTGCCTTTCATAGCCCCTTTGCTGTCTATGAAGTAGAGGAAAGAAGCTAGTGAGACGCACTTTCTTTCTCAACTCCATAGAGCGCATCCTTCTCTCAAGGTGGCAGAGTCCTTGGCGGAAGTGAAGCATCTGCAGCTGCAGTTCAGACTGAGAGATGTGCCAGGACAGGAAAAATTTGCTGACCTTCCCTGTTCCCTGTGCAACATGATTCTCGCATCCCAGTCACTTTCACATACCTTCGGTATCCCTGAGTCCAAGCAGCTAAAGCTCACAGAGACAGAAGTGTCAGGAAGGAAAACGTTGCAAAAGCACCCCCTTCTCTTATCAGCATATAAATTGTGCACAACAGGCTGCGGCACCGAACCTTCCTTCTCAGATAGACATGCCATCACACTTTTCACTCTTGCAGCTCGGTTGAAAAGCTCCAGCAGCTGCTCCCGCAATAGCAAAAGGTTCTAGAAGTGAAAGCCAGTTTGGGGCTGCACCTTCTCCTTGCCGCATGTAAGCCACACCAAACTCCCTGATGCACTCTGTCCTCCCCTTCTCAAAGGAGTAGACGGTGGCATCAGGACACACCTGTGTCCCAGCAGCTGGGTGCCCAGCCGGGAGCAGGAGCAGGGCTGGGGCTGCTCCCAAAGTTGCCCCGCCCCAATGCCAGAGCCGGACATATGCTGAGGGGGGGCTGGATCAGGCTTTATTGTCCAGCTGCATGCCAGGAGTGAGCACAAAATCTACCTGCATTCTCTGCAGCATGCCATCCTGGAGCAGAGCCATTGCCAAAGGAAGCCGTCAGCCCGTGCCAAGCCAGTGCCGGAGTGGGATCCTAGCAGCACCTGTGGAAGCCGGGAGAGAGGAGCCCACCTGGAGCAGGTTCGTGCAGGATTAATCATCCCGTGGCTTCCCACCAGGGTCCTGTTGCTTCCAAAAGGCCCCACAGTGTCACTGTGGCCCCTCGGTTCCACCAGGTTCCATAGCGTCACTGTGGTGCCCAGGGTTCCGTCAGCTTCGCCAGCATCCCCACGGTCTGCAGAGCTCCCCGAGCTTCTGTGGTGTCACAGTGGAGGCAGGGTTGCATCAGGTTCCATAGCATCAGCACGGTCTCCAGGGCTCCCAGAGGTTCTGTGGTGTCACAGTGGAGGCAGGGTTGCATCAGGTTCCATAGCATCACCACAGTCTCCAGGGCTCCCTGAGCTTCTGTGGTGTCACAGTGGAGGCAGGGTTGCATCAGGTTCCATAGCATCAGCACGGTCTCCAGAGCTCCCAGAGGTTCTGTGGTGTCACAGAGGAGGCAGGGTTGCATCAGGTTCCATAGCATCACCACGGTCTCCAGGGCTCCAAGAGCTTCTGTGGTGTCACAGAGGAGGCAGGGTTGCATCAGGTTCAATAGCATCAGCACGGTCTCCAGAGCTCCCAGAGGTTCTGTGGTGTTACAGAGGAGGCAGGGTTGCATCAGGTTCCATAGCATCACCACGGTCTCCAGGGCTCCAAGAGCTTCTGTGGTGTCACAGAGGAGGCAGGGTTGCATCAGGTTCAATAGCATCAGCACAGTCTCAAGGGCTCCCCTGAGCTTCTGTGGTGGTGTCACAGAGGAGCCAGGCTTCCTTGTAGTTCCCCAGCATCACAAAGGCTCTCCTGGGAGCCACGGGTCACAAAGCACCGTGGGCTCTGTGCAGCCCCGCTGTGTCACAATGGCCGCTGGCTTCCACGAGCCCCCGCAATGTCCCAGTGGGCCCCGTGGCTTTAGGAGTGGGTGGCTGGGAGTTGGTGCCAGCGGCTGGGGGAGCAGCAGCAGGGACTGTGTGTGGACAGTGCCATGGCCACTTGTGTGGCCACTGGTGTCTCTGTGCCAGGCACAGCCGTGGTGTGTAACACCGGCTCTGGGTCCTTTGGCTGTGCAGGTGGCAGTCACGGCCTGGAGCAGGGCTGCTCCCGGGGGACAGCCTGGGGCAGGAGGCTGCTGGAGATTCATTCCCCACACTCCTTGTCATGAGGTGCTCAGAGTGATTGGAAAGGCTGTTGGCAGCAGGCAGTTCTCTGGGTTCAAGCTGTGGAGCTGTCAGCGGGAATGCAAAGGCCAAGCTGGTGAGCCTTTTGTCCTGGTGCCTTTAGTGTGTGAGCAGTCCCTGGTGCCGTTGTCTTTGGATCCTGAGTGTGGGAGAGGCAAGGCTTAGGATGGTGCGTAGAGCTGAGAAGGAAAGTGCCGAGAGCAGCGTGTGTGCTGCTGCTTTGAGGGGTGCAGTTGAAGTTGTAGGCAGCAAGAGCTTTCTCAGCTGGCCCTTTTGTGAGCTCTGCTTTTGCCAGATGACTTCCATCTTACCCTCTTACCATCTTAGCCTCTCATTTTTGCATATCCCAAACCCCCTTCCAAACATCCAGCAGCTGCTTGTAAAGAAGAAGTCCTAGAACAAAAAGCCAGTGCTGCCTTTCATAGCCCCTTTGCTGTCTATGAAGTAGAGGAAAGAAGCTAGTGAGACGCACTTTCTTTCTCAACTCCATAGAGCGCATCCTTCTCTCAAGGTGGCAGAGTCCTTGGCGGAAGTGAAGCATCTGCAGCTGCAGTTCAGACTGAGAGATGTGCCAGGACAGGAAACATTTGCTGACCTTCCCTGTTCCCTGTGCAACATGATTCTCGCATCCCAGTCACTTTCACATACCTTCGGTATCCCTGAGTCCAAGCAGCTAAAGCTCACAGAGACAGAAGTGTCAGGAAGGAAAACGTTCCAAAAGCACCCCCTTCTCTTATCAGCATATAAATTGTGCACAACAGGCTGCGGCACCGAACCTTCCTTCTCAGATAGACATGCCATCACACTTTTCACTCTTGCAGCTCGGTTGAAAAGCTCCAGCAGCTGCTCCCGCAATAGCAAAAGGTTCTAGAAGTGAAAGCCAGTTTGGGGCTGCACCTTCTCCTTGCCGCATGTAAGCCACACCAAACTCCCTGATGCACTCTGTCCTCCCCTTCTCAAAGGAGTAGACGGTGGCATCAGGACACACCTGTGTCCCAGCAGCTGGGTGCCCAGCCGGGAGCAGGAGCAGGGCTGGGGCTGCTCCCAAAGTTGCCCCGCCCCAATGCCAGAGCCGGACATATGCTGAGGGGGGGCTGGATCAGGCTTTATTGTCCAGCTGCATGCCAGGAGTGAGCACAAAATCTACCTGCATTCTCTGCAGCATGCCATCCTGGAGCAGAGCCATTGCCAAAGGAAGCCGTGAGCCCGTGCCAAGCCAGTGCCGGAGTGGGATCCTAGCAGCACCTGTGGAAGCCGGGAGAGAGGAGCCCACCTGGAGCAGGTTCGTGCAGGATTAATCATCCCGTGGCTTCCCACCAGGGTCCTGTTGCTTCCAAAAGGCCCCACAGTGTCACTGTGGCCCCTCGGTTCCACCAGGTTCCATAGCGTCACTGTGGTGTCCAGGGTTCCGTCAGCTTCGCCAGCATCCCCACGGTCTGCAGAGCTCCCCGAGCTTCTGTGGTGTCACAGTGGAGGCAGGGTTGCATCAGGTTCCATAGCATCAGCACGGTCTCCAGGGCTCCCAGAGGTTCTGTGGTGTCACAGTGGAGGCAGGGTTGCATCAGGTTCCATAGCATCACCACAGTCTCCAGGGCTCCCTGAGCTTCTGTGGTGTCACAGTGGAGGCAGGGTTGCATCAGGTTCCATAGCATCAGCACGGTCTCCAGAGCTCCCAGAGGTTCTGTGGTGTTACAGAGGAGGCAGGGTTGCATCAGGTTCCATAGCATCACCACGGTCTCCAGGGCTCCAAGAGCTTCTGTGGTGTCACAGAGGAGGCAGGGTTGCATCAGGTTCAATAGCATCAGCACAGTCTCAAGGGCTCCCCTGAGCTTCTGTGGTGGTGTCACAGAGGAGCCAGGCTTCCTTGTAGTTCCCCAGCATCACAAAGGCTCTCCTGGGAGCCACGGGTCACAAAGCACCGTGGGCTCTGTGCAGCCCCGCTGTGTCACAATGGCCGCTGGCTTCCACGAGCCCCCGCAATGTCCCAGTGGGCCCCGTGGCTTTAGGAGTGGGTGGCTGGGAGTTGGTGCCAGCGGCTGGGGGAGCAGCAGCAGGGACTGTGTGTGGACAGTGCCATGGCCACTTGTGTGGCCACTGGTGTCTCTGTGCCAGGCACAGCCGTGGTGTGTAACACCGGCTCTGGGTCCTTTGGCTGTGCAGGTGGCAGTCACGGCCTGGAGCAGGGCTGCTCCCGGGGGACAGCCTGGGGCAGGAGGCTGCTGGAGATTCATTCCCCACACTCCTTGTCATGAGGTGCTCAGAGTGATTGGAAAGGCTGTTGGCAGCAGGCAGTTCTCTGGGTTCAAGCTGTGGAGCTGTCAGCGGGAATGCAAAGGCCAAGCTGGTGAGCCTTTTGTCCTGGTGCCTTTAGTGTGTGAGCAGTCCCTGGTGCCGTTGTCTTTGGATCCTGAGTGTGGGAGAGGCAAGGCTTAGGATGGTGCGTAGAGCTGAGAAGGAAAGTGCCGAGAGCAGCGTGTGTGCTGCTGCTTTGAGGGGTGCAGTTGAAGTTGTAGGCAGCAAGAGCTTTCTCAGCTGGCCCTTTTGTGAGCTCTGCTTTTGCCAGATGACTTCCATCTTACCCTCTTACCATCTTAGCCTCTCATTTTTGCATATCCCAAACCCCCTTCCAAACATCCAGCAGCTGCTTGTAAAGAAGAAGTCCTAGAACAAAAAGCCAGTGCTGCCTTTCATAGCCCCTTTGCTGTCTATGAAGTAGAGGAAAGAAGCTAGTGAGACGCACTTTCTTTCTCAACTCCATAGAGCGCATCCTTCTCTCAAGGTGGCAGAGTCCTTGGCGGAAGTGAAGCATCTGCAGCTGCAGTTCAGACTGAGAGATGTGCCAGGACAGGAAACATTTGCTGACCTTCCCTGTTCCCTGTGCAACATGATTCTCGCATCCCAGTCACTTTCACATACCTTCGGTACCCCTGAGTCCAAGCAGCTAAAGCTCACAGAGACAGAAGTGTCAGGAAGGAAAACGTTCCAAAAGCACCCCCTTCTCTTATCAGCATATAAATTGTGCACAACAGGCTGCGGCACCGAACCTTCCTTCTCAGATAGACATGCCATCACACTTTTCACTCTTGCAGCTCGGTTGAAAAGCTCCAGCAGCTGCTCCCGCAATAGCAAAAGGTTCTAGAAGTGAAAGCCAGTTTGGGGCTGCACCTTCTCCTTGCCGCATGTAAGCCACACCAAACTCCCTGATGCACTCTGTCCTCCCCTTCTCAAAGGAGTAGACGGTGGCATCAGGACACACCTGTGTCCCAGCAGCTGGGTGCCCAGCCGGGAGCAGGAGCAGGGCTGGGGCTGCTCCCAAAGTTGCCCCGCCCCAATGCCAGAGCCGGACATATGCTGAGGGGGGGCTGGATCAGGCTTTATTGTCCAGCTGCATGCCAGGAGTGAGCACAAAATCTACCTGCATTCTCTGCAGCATGCCATCCTGGAGCAGAGCCATTGCCAAAGGAAGCCGTGAGCCCGTGCCAAGCCAGTGCCGGAGTGGGATCCTAGCAGCACCTGTGGAAGCCGGGAGAGAGGAGCCCACCTGGAGCAGGTTCGTGCAGGATTAATCATCCCGTGGCTTCCCACCAGGGTCCTGTTGCTTCCAAAAGGCCCCACAGTGTCACTGTGGCCCCTCGGTTCCACCAGGTTCCATAGCGTCACTGTGGTGCCCAGGGTTCCGTCAGCTTCGCCAGCATCCCCACGGTCTGCAGAGCTCCCCGAGCTTCTGTGGTGTCACAGTGGAGGCAGGGTTGCATCAGGTTCCATAGCATCAGCACGGTCTCCAGGGCTCCCAGAGGTTCTGTGGTGTCACAGTGGAGGCAGGGTTGCATCAGGTTCCATAGCATCACCACAGTCTCCAGGGCTCCCTGAGCTTCTGTGGTGTCACAGTGGAGGCAGGGTTGCATCAGGTTCCATAGCATCAGCACGGTCTCCAGAGCTCCCAGAGGTTCTGTGGTGTTACAGAGGAGGCAGGGTTGCATCAGGTTCCATAGCATCACCACGGTCTCCAGGGCTCCAAGAGCTTCTGTGGTGTCACAGAGGAGGCAGGGTTGCATCAGGTTCAATAGCATCAGCACAGTCTCAAGGGCTCCCCTGAGCTTCTGTGGTGGTGTCACAGAGGAGCCAGGCTTCCTTGTAGTTCCCCAGCATCACAAAGGCTCTCCTGGGAGCCACGGGTCACAAAGCACCGTGGGCTCTGTGCAGCCCCGCTGTGTCACAATGGCCGCTGGCTTCCACGAGCCCCCGCAATGTCCCAGTGGGCCCCGTGGCTTTAGGAGTGGGTGGCTGGGAGTTGGTGCCAGCGGCTGGGGGAGCAGCAGCAGGGACTGTGTGTGGACAGTGCCATGGCCACTTGTGTGGCCACTGGTGTCTCTGTGCCAGGCACAGCCGTGGTGTGTAACACCGGCTCTGGGTCCTTTGGCTGTGCAGGTCGCAGTCACGGCCTGGAGCAGGGCTGCTCCCGGGGGACAGCCTGGGGCAGGAGGCTGCTGGAGATTCATTCCCCACACTCCTTGTCATGAGGTGCTCAGAGTGATTGGAAAGGCTGTTGGCAGCAGGCAGTTCTCTGGGTTCAAGCTGTGGAGCTGTCAGCGGGAATGCAAAGGCCAAGCTGGTGAGCCTTTTGTCCTGGTGCCTTTAGTGTGTGAGCAGTCCCTGGTGCCGTTGTCTTTGGATCCTGAGTGTGGGAGAGGCAAGGCTTAGGATGGTGCGTAGAGCTGAGAAGGAAAGTGCCGAGAGCAGCGTGTGTGCTGCTGCTTTGAGGGGTGCAGTTGAAGTTGTAGGCAGCAAGAGCTTTCTCAGCTGGCCCTTTTGTGAGCTCTGCTTTTGCCAGATGACTTCCATCTTACCCTCTTACCATCTTAGCCTCTCATTTTTGCATATCCCAAACCCCCTTCCAAACATCCAGCAGCTGCTTGTAAAGAAGAAGTCCTAGAACAAAAAGCCAGTGCTGCCTTTCATAGCCCCTTTGCTGTCTATGAAGTAGAGGAAAGAAGCTAGTGAGACGCACTTTCTTTCTCAACTCCATAGAGCGCATCCTTCTCTCAAGGTGGCAGAGTCCTTGGCGGAAGTGAAGCATCTGCAGCTGCAGTTCAGACTGAGAGATGTGCCAGGACAGGAAAAATTTGCTGACCTTCCCTGTTCCCTGTGCAACATGATTCTCGCATCCCAGTCACTTTCACATACCTTCGGTATCCCTGAGTCCAAGCAGCTAAAGCTCACAGAGACAGAAGTGTCAGGAAGGAAAACGTTGCAAAAGCACCCCCTTCTCTTATCAGCATATAAATTGTGCACAACAGGCTGCGGCACCGAACCTTCCTTCTCAGATAGACATGCCATCACACTTTTCACTCTTGCAGCTCGGTTGAAAAGCTCCAGCAGCTGCTCCCGCAATAGCAAAAGGTTCTAGAAGTGAAAGCCAGTTTGGGGCTGCACCTTCTCCTTGCCGCATGTAAGCCACACCAAACTCCCTGATGCACTCTGTCCTCCCCTTCTCAAAGGAGTAGACGGTGGCATCAGGACACACCTGTGTCCCAGCAGCTGGGTGCCCAGCCGGGAGCAGGAGCAGGGCTGGGGCTGCTCCCAAAGTTGCCCCGCCCCAATGCCAGAGCCGGACATATGCTGAGGGGGGGCTGGATCAGGCTTTATTGTCCAGCTGCATGCCAGGAGTGAGCACAAAATCTACCTGCATTCTCTGCAGCATGCCATCCTGGAGCAGAGCCATTGCCAAAGGAAGCCGTCAGCCCGTGCCAAGCCAGTGCCGGAGTGGGATCCTAGCAGCACCTGTGGAAGCCGGGAGAGAGGAGCCCACCTGGAGCAGGTTCGTGCAGGATTAATCATCCCGTGGCTTCCCACCAGGGTCCTGTTGCTTCCAAAAGGCCCCACAGTGTCACTGTGGCCCCTCGGTTCCACCAGGTTCCATAGCGTCACTGTGGTGCCCAGGGTTCCGTCAGCTTCGCCAGCATCCCCACGGTCTGCAGAGCTCCCCGAGCTTCTGTGGTGTCACAGTGGAGGCAGGGTTGCATCAGGTTCCATAGCATCAGCACGGTCTCCAGGGCTCCCAGAGGTTCTGTGGTGTCACAGTGGAGGCAGGGTTGCATCAGGTTCCATAGCATCACCACAGTCTCCAGGGCTCCCTGAGCTTCTGTGGTGTCACAGTGGAGGCAGGGTTGCATCAGGTTCCATAGCATCAGCACGGTCTCCAGAGCTCCCAGAGGTTCTGTGGTGTTACAGAGGAGGCAGGGTTGCATCAGGTTCCATAGCATCACCACGGTCTCCAGGGCTCCAAGAGCTTCTGTGGTGTCACAGAGGAGGCAGGGTTGCATCAGGTTCAATAGCATCAGCACAGTCTCAAGGGCTCCCCTGAGCTTCTGTGGTGGTGTCACAGAGGAGCCAGGCTTCCTTGTAGTTCCCCAGCATCACAAAGGCTCTCCTGGGAGCCACGGGTCACAAAGCACCGTGGGCTCTGTGCAGCCCCGCTGTGTCACAATGGCCGCTGGCTTCCACGAGCCCCCGCAATGTCCCAGTGGGCCCCGTGGCTTTAGGAGTGGGTGGCTGGGAGTTGGTGCCAGCGGCTGGGGGAGCAGCAGCAGGGACTGTGTGTGGACAGTGCCATGGCCACTTGTGTGGCCACTGGTGTCTCTGTGCCAGGCACAGCCGTGGTGTGTAACACCGGCTCTGGGTCCTTTGGCTGTGCAGGTGGCAGTCACGGCCTGGAGCAGGGCTGCTCCCGGGGGACAGCCTGGGGCAGGAGGCTGCTGGAGATTCATTCCCCACACTCCTTGTCATGAGGTGCTCAGAGTGATTGGAAAGGCTGTTGGCAGCAGGCAGTTCTCTGGGTTCAAGCTGTGGAGCTGTCAGCGGGAATGCAAAGGCCAAGCTGGTGAGCCTTTTGTCCTGGTGCCTTTAGTGTGTGAGCAGTCCCTGGTGCCGTTGTCTTTGGATCCTGAGTGTGGGAGAGGCAAGGCTTAGGATGGTGCGTAGAGCTGAGAAGGAAAGTGCCGAGAGCAGCGTGTGTGCTGCTGCTTTGAGGGGTGCAGTTGAAGTTGTAGGCAGCAAGAGCTTTCTCAGCTGGCCCTTTTGTGAGCTCTGCTTTTGCCAGATGACTTCCATCTTACCCTCTTACCATCTTAGCCTCTCATTTTTGCATATCCCAAACCCCCTTCCAAACATCCAGCAGCTGCTTGTAAAGAAGAAGTCCTAGAACAAAAAGCCAGTGCTGCCTTTCATAGCCCCTTTGCTGTCTATGAAGTAGAGGAAAGAAGCTAGTGAGACGCACTTTCTTTCTCAACTCCATAGAGCGCATCCTTCTCTCAAGGTGGCAGAGTCCTTGGCGGAAGTGAAGCATCTGCAGCTGCAGTTCAGACTGAGAGATGTGCCAGGACAGGAAACATTTGCTGACCTTCCCTGTTCCCTGTGCAACATGATTCTCGCATCCCAGTCACTTTCACATACCTTCGGTATCCCTGAGTCCAAGCAGCTAAAGCTCACAGAGACAGAAGTGTCAGGAAGGAAAACGTTCCAAAAGCACCCCCTTCTCTTATCAGCATATAAATTGTGCACAACAGGCTGCGGCACCGAACCTTCCTTCTCAGATAGACATGCCATCACACTTTTCACTCTTGCAGCTCGGTTGAAAAGCTCCAGCAGCTGCTCCCGCAATAGCAAAAGGTTCTAGAAGTGAAAGCCAGTTTGGGGCTGCACCTTCTCCTTGCCGCATGTAAGCCACACCAAACTCCCTGATGCACTCTGTCCTCCCCTTCTCAAAGGAGTAGACGGTGGCATCAGGACACACCTGTGTCCCAGCAGCTGGGTGCCCAGCCGGGAGCAGGAGCAGGGCTGGGGCTGCTCCCAAAGTTGCCCCGCCCCAATGCCAGAGCCGGACATATGCTGAGGGGGGGCTGGATCAGGCTTTATTGTCCAGCTGCATGCCAGGAGTGAGCACAAAATCTACCTGCATTCTCTGCAGCATGCCATCCTGGAGCAGAGCCATTGCCAAAGGAAGCCGTGAGCCCGTGCCAAGCCAGTGCCGGAGTGGGATCCTAGCAGCACCTGTGGAAGCCGGGAGAGAGGAGCCCACCTGGAGCAGGTTCGTGCAGGATTAATCATCCCGTGGCTTCCCACCAGGGTCCTGTTGCTTCCAAAAGGCCCCACAGTGTCACTGTGGCCCCTCGGTTCCACCAGGTTCCATAGCGTCACTGTGGTGTCCAGGGTTCCGTCAGCTTCGCCAGCATCCCCACGGTCTGCAGAGCTCCCCGAGCTTCTGTGGTGTCACAGTGGAGGCAGGGTTGCATCAGGTTCCATAGCATCAGCACGGTCTCCAGGGCTCCCAGAGGTTCTGTGGTGTCACAGTGGAGGCAGGGTTGCATCAGGTTCCATAGCATCACCACAGTCTCCAGGGCTCCCTGAGCTTCTGTGGTGTCACAGTGGAGGCAGGGTTGCATCAGGTTCCATAGCATCAGCACGGTCTCCAGAGCTCCCAGAGGTTCTGTGGTGTTACAGAGGAGGCAGGGTTGCATCAGGTTCCATAGCATCACCACGGTCTCCAGGGCTCCAAGAGCTTCTGTGGTGTCACAGAGGAGGCAGGGTTGCATCAGGTTCAATAGCATCAGCACAGTCTCAAGGGCTCCCCTGAGCTTCTGTGGTGGTGTCACAGAGGAGCCAGGCTTCCTTGTAGTTCCCCAGCATCACAAAGGCTCTCCTGGGAGCCACGGGTCACAAAGCACCGTGGGCTCTGTGCAGCCCCGCTGTGTCACAATGGCCGCTGGCTTCCACGAGCCCCCGCAATGTCCCAGTGGGCCCCGTGGCTTTAGGAGTGGGTGGCTGGGAGTTGGTGCCAGCGGCTGGGGGAGCAGCAGCAGGGACTGTGTGTGGACAGTGCCATGGCCACTTGTGTGGCCACTGGTGTCTCTGTGCCAGGCACAGCCGTGGTGTGTAACACCGGCTCTGGGTCCTTTGGCTGTGCAGGTGGCAGTCACGGCCTGGAGCAGGGCTGCTCCCGGGGGACAGCCTGGGGCAGGAGGCTGCTGGAGATTCATTCCCCACACTCCTTGTCATGAGGTGCTCAGAGTGATTGGAAAGGCTGTTGGCAGCAGGCAGTTCTCTGGGTTCAAGCTGTGGAGCTGTCAGCGGGAATGCAAAGGCCAAGCTGGTGAGCCTTTTGTCCTGGTGCCTTTAGTGTGTGAGCAGTCCCTGGTGCCGTTGTCTTTGGATCCTGAGTGTGGGAGAGGCAAGGCTTAGGATGGTGCGTAGAGCTGAGAAGGAAAGTGCCGAGAGCAGCGTGTGTGCTGCTGCTTTGAGGGGTGCAGTTGAAGTTGTAGGCAGCAAGAGCTTTCTCAGCTGGCCCTTTTGTGAGCTCTGCTTTTGCCAGATGACTTCCATCTTACCCTCTTACCATCTTAGCCTCTCATTTTTGCATATCCCAAACCCCCTTCCAAACATCCAGCAGCTGCTTGTAAAGAAGAAGTCCTAGAACAAAAAGCCAGTGCTGCCTTTCATAGCCCCTTTGCTGTCTATGAAGTAGAGGAAAGAAGCTAGTGAGACGCACTTTCTTTCTCAACTCCATAGAGCGCATCCTTCTCTCAAGGTGGCAGAGTCCTTGGCGGAAGTGAAGCATCTGCAGCTGCAGTTCAGACTGAGAGATGTGCCAGGACAGGAAACATTTGCTGACCTTCCCTGTTCCCTGTGCAACATGATTCTCGCATCCCAGTCACTTTCACATACCTTCGGTACCCCTGAGTCCAAGCAGCTAAAGCTCACAGAGACAGAAGTGTCAGGAAGGAAAACGTTCCAAAAGCACCCCCTTCTCTTATCAGCATATAAATTGTGCACAACAGGCTGCGGCACCGAACCTTCCTTCTCAGATAGACATGCCATCACACTTTTCACTCTTGCAGCTCGGTTGAAAAGCTCCAGCAGCTGCTCCCGCAATAGCAAAAGGTTCTAGAAGTGAAAGCCAGTTTGGGGCTGCACCTTCTCCTTGCCGCATGTAAGCCACACCAAACTCCCTGATGCACTCTGTCCTCCCCTTCTCAAAGGAGTAGACGGTGGCATCAGGACACACCTGTGTCCCAGCAGCTGGGTGCCCAGCCGGGAGCAGGAGCAGGGCTGGGGCTGCTCCCAAAGTTGCCCCGCCCCAATGCCAGAGCCGGACATATGCTGAGGGGGGGCTGGATCAGGCTTTATTGTCCAGCTGCATGCCAGGAGTGAGCACAAAATCTACCTGCATTCTCTGCAGCATGCCATCCTGGAGCAGAGCCATTGCCAAAGGAAGCCGTGAGCCCGTGCCAAGCCAGTGCCGGAGTGGGATCCTAGCAGCACCTGTGGAAGCCGGGAGAGAGGAGCCCACCTGGAGCAGGTTCGTGCAGGATTAATCATCCCGTGGCTTCCCACCAGGGTCCTGTTGCTTCCAAAAGGCCCCACAGTGTCACTGTGGCCCCTCGGTTCCACCAGGTTCCATAGCGTCACTGTGGTGCCCAGGGTTCCGTCAGCTTCGCCAGCATCCCCACGGTCTGCAGAGCTCCCCGAGCTTCTGTGGTGTCACAGTGGAGGCAGGGTTGCATCAGGTTCCATAGCATCAGCACGGTCTCCAGGGCTCCCAGAGGTTCTGTGGTGTCACAGTGGAGGCAGGGTTGCATCAGGTTCCATAGCATCACCACAGTCTCCAGGGCTCCCTGAGCTTCTGTGGTGTCACAGTGGAGGCAGGGTTGCATCAGGTTCCATAGCATCAGCACGGTCTCCAGAGCTCCCAGAGGTTCTGTGGTGTTACAGAGGAGGCAGGGTTGCATCAGGTTCCATAGCATCACCACGGTCTCCAGGGCTCCAAGAGCTTCTGTGGTGTCACAGAGGAGGCAGGGTTGCATCAGGTTCAATAGCATCAGCACAGTCTCAAGGGCTCCCCTGAGCTTCTGTGGTGGTGTCACAGAGGAGCCAGGCTTCCTTGTAGTTCCCCAGCATCACAAAGGCTCTCCTGGGAGCCACGGGTCACAAAGCACCGTGGGCTCTGTGCAGCCCCGCTGTGTCACAATGGCCGCTGGCTTCCACGAGCCCCCGCAATGTCCCAGTGGGCCCCGTGGCTTTAGGAGTGGGTGGCTGGGAGTTGGTGCCAGCGGCTGGGGGAGCAGCAGCAGGGACTGTGTGTGGACAGTGCCATGGCCACTTGTGTGGCCACTGGTGTCTCTGTGCCAGGCACAGCCGTGGTGTGTAACACCGGCTCTGGGTCCTTTGGCTGTGCAGGTGGCAGTCACGGCCTGGAGCAGGGCTGCTCCCGGGGGACAGCCTGGGGCAGGAGGCTGCTGGAGATTCATTCCCCACACTCCTTGTCATGAGGTGCTCAGAGTGATTGGAAAGGCTGTTGGCAGCAGGCAGTTCTCTGGGTTCAAGCTGTGGAGCTGTCAGCGGGAATGCAAAGGCCAAGCTGGTGAGCCTTTTGTCCTGGTGCCTTTAGTGTGTGAGCAGTCCCTGGTGCCGTTGTCTTTGGATCCTGAGTGTGGGAGAGGCAAGGCTTAGGATGGTGCGTAGAGCTGAGAAGGAAAGTGCCGAGAGCAGCGTGTGTGCTGCTGCTTTGAGGGGTGCAGTTGAAGTTGTAGGCAGCAAGAGCTTTCTCAGCTGGCCCTTTTGTGAGCTCTGCTTTTGCCAGATGACTTCCATCTTACCCTCTTACCATCTTAGCCTCTCATTTTTGCATATCCCAAACCCCCTTCCAAACATCCAGCAGCTGCTTGTAAAGAAGAAGTCCTAGAACAAAAAGCCAGTGCTGCCTTTCATAGCCCCTTTGCTGTCTATGAAGTAGAGGAAAGAAGCTAGTGAGACGCACTTTCTTTCTCAACTCCATAGAGCGCATCCTTCTCTCAAGGTGGCAGAGTCCTTGGCGGAAGTGAAGCATCTGCAGCTGCAGTTCAGACTGAGAGATGTGCCAGGACAGGAAAAATTTGCTGACCTTCCCTGTTCCCTGTGCAACATGATTCTCGCATCCCAGTCACTTTCACATACCTTCGGTATCCCTGAGTCCAAGCAGCTAAAGCTCACAGAGACAGAAGTGTCAGGAAGGAAAACGTTGCAAAAGCACCCCCTTCTCTTATCAGCATATAAATTGTGCACAACAGGCTGCGGCACCGAACCTTCCTTCTCAGATAGACATGCCATCACACTTTTCACTCTTGCAGCTCGGTTGAAAAGCTCCAGCAGCTGCTCCCGCAATAGCAAAAGGTTCTAGAAGTGAAAGCCAGTTTGGGGCTGCACCTTCTCCTTGCCGCATGTAAGCCACACCAAACTCCCTGATGCACTCTGTCCTCCCCTTCTCAAAGGAGTAGACGGTGGCATCAGGACACACCTGTGTCCCAGCAGCTGGGTGCCCAGCCGGGAGCAGGAGCAGGGCTGGGGCTGCTCCCAAAGTTGCCCCGCCCCAATGCCAGAGCCGGACATATGCTGAGGGGGGGCTGGATCAGGCTTTATTGTCCAGCTGCATGCCAGGAGTGAGCACAAAATCTACCTGCATTCTCTGCAGCATGCCATCCTGGAGCAGAGCCATTGCCAAAGGAAGCCGTCAGCCCGTGCCAAGCCAGTGCCGGAGTGGGATCCTAGCAGCACCTGTGGAAGCCGGGAGAGAGGAGCCCACCTGGAGCAGGTTCGTGCAGGATTAATCATCCCGTGGCTTCCCACCAGGGTCCTGTTGCTTCCAAAAGGCCCCACAGTGTCACTGTGGCCCCTCGGTTCCACCAGGTTCCATAGCGTCACTGTGGTGCCCAGGGTTCCGTCAGCTTCGCCAGCATCCCCACGGTCTGCAGAGCTCCCCGAGCTTCTGTGGTGTCACAGTGGAGGCAGGGTTGCATCAGGTTCCATAGCATCAGCACGGTCTCCAGGGCTCCCAGAGGTTCTGTGGTGTCACAGTGGAGGCAGGGTTGCATCAGGTTCCATAGCATCACCACAGTCTCCAGGGCTCCCTGAGCTTCTGTGGTGTCACAGTGGAGGCAGGGTTGCATCAGGTTCCATAGCATCACCACGGTCTCCAGAGCTCCCAGAGGTTCTGTGGTGTTACAGAGGAGGCAGGGTTGCATCAGGTTCCATAGCATCACCACGGTCTCCAGGGCTCCAAGAGCTTCTGTGGTGTCACAGAGGAGGCAGGGTTGCATCAGGTTCAATAGCATCAGCACAGTCTCAAGGGCTCCCCTGAGCTTCTGTGGTGGTGTCACAGAGGAGCCAGGCTTCCTTGTAGTTCCCCAGCATCACAAAGGCTCTCCTGGGAGCCACGGGTCACAAAGCACCGTGGGCTCTGTGCAGCCCCGCTGTGTCACAATGGCCGCTGGCTTCCACGAGCCCCCGCAATGTCCCAGTGGGCCCCGTGGCTTTAGGAGTGGGTGGCTGGGAGTTGGTGCCAGCGGCTGGGGGAGCAGCAGCAGGGACTGTGTGTGGACAGTGCCATGGCCACTTGTGTGGCCACTGGTGTCTCTGTGCCAGGCACAGCCGTGGTGTGTAACACCGGCTCTGGGTCCTTTGGCTGTGCAGGTGGCAGTCACGGCCTGGAGCAGGGCTGCTCCCGGGGGACAGCCTGGGGCAGGAGGCTGCTGGAGATTCATTCCCCACACTCCTTGTCATGAGGTGCTCAGAGTGATTGGAAAGGCTGTTGGCAGCAGGCAGTTCTCTGGGTTCAAGCTGTGGAGCTGTCAGCGGGAATGCAAAGGCCAAGCTGGTGAGCCTTTTGTCCTGGTGCCTTTAGTGTGTGAGCAGTCCCTGGTGCCGTTGTCTTTGGATCCTGAGTGTGGGAGAGGCAAGGCTTAGGATGGTGCGTAGAGCTGAGAAGGAAAGTGCCGAGAGCAGCGTGTGTGCTGCTGCTTTGAGGGGTGCAGTTGAAGTTGTAGGCAGCAAGAGCTTTCTCAGCTGGCCCTTTTGTGAGCTCTGCTTTTGCCAGATGACTTCCATCTTACCCTCTTACCATCTTAGCCTCTCATTTTTGCATATCCCAAACCCCCTTCCAAACATCCAGCAGCTGCTTGTAAAGAAGAAGTCCTAGAACAAAAAGCCAGTGCTGCCTTTCATAGCCCCTTTGCTGTCTATGAAGTAGAGGAAAGAAGCTAGTGAGACGCACTTTCTTTCTCAACTCCATAGAGCGCATCCTTCTCTCAAGGTGGCAGAGTCCTTGGCGGAAGTGAAGCATCTGCAGCTGCAGTTCAGACTGAGAGATGTGCCAGGACAGGAAACATTTGCTGACCTTCCCTGTTCCCTGTGCAACATGATTCTCGCATCCCAGTCACTTTCACATACCTTCGGTATCCCTGAGTCCAAGCAGCTAAAGCTCACAGAGACAGAAGTGTCAGGAAGGAAAACGTTCCAAAAGCACCCCCTTCTCTTATCAGCATATAAATTGTGCACAACAGGCTGCGGCACCGAACCTTCCTTCTCAGATAGACATGCCATCACACTTTTCACTCTTGCAGCTCGGTTGAAAAGCTCCAGCAGCTGCTCCCGCAATAGCAAAAGGTTCTAGAAGTGAAAGCCAGTTTGGGGCTGCACCTTCTCCTTGCCGCATGTAAGCCACACCAAACTCCCTGATGCACTCTGTCCTCCCCTTCTCAAAGGAGTAGACGGTGGCATCAGGACACACCTGTGTCCCAGCAGCTGGGTGCCCAGCCGGGAGCAGGAGCAGGGCTGGGGCTGCTCCCAAAGTTGCCCCGCCCCAATGCCAGAGCCGGACATATGCTGAGGGGGGGCTGGATCAGGCTTTATTGTCCAGCTGCATGCCAGGAGTGAGCACAAAATCTACCTGCATTCTCTGCAGCATGCCATCCTGGAGCAGAGCCATTGCCAAAGGAAGCCGTGAGCCCGTGCCAAGCCAGTGCCGGAGTGGGATCCTAGCAGCACCTGTGGAAGCCGGGAGAGAGGAGCCCACCTGGAGCAGGTTCGTGCAGGATTAATCATCCCGTGGCTTCCCACCAGGGTCCTGTTGCTTCCAAAAGGCCCCACAGTGTCACTGTGGCCCCTCGGTTCCACCAGGTTCCATAGCGTCACTGTGGTGCCCAGGGTTCCGTCAGCTTCGCCAGCATCCCCACGGTCTGCAGAGCTCCCCGAGCTTCTGTGGTGTCACAGTGGAGGCAGGGTTGCATCAGGTTCCATAGCATCAGCACGGTCTCCAGGGCTCCCAGAGGTTCTGTGGTGTCACAGTGGAGGCAGGGTTGCATCAGGTTCCATAGCATCACCACAGTCTCCAGGGCTCCCTGAGCTTCTGTGGTGTCACAGTGGAGGCAGGGTTGCATCAGGTTCCATAGCATCAGCACGGTCTCCAGAGCTCCCAGAGGTTCTGTGGTGTTACAGAGGAGGCAGGGTTGCATCAGGTTCCATAGCATCACCACGGTCTCCAGGGCTCCAAGAGCTTCTGTGGTGTCACAGAGGAGGCAGGGTTGCATCAGGTTCAATAGCATCAGCACAGTCTCAAGGGCTCCCCTGAGCTTCTGTGGTGGTGTCACAGAGGAGCCAGGCTTCCTTGTAGTTCCCCAGCATCACAAAGGCTCTCCTGGGAGCCACGGGTCACAAAGCACCGTGGGCTCTGTGCAGCCCCGCTGTGTCACAATGGCCGCTGGCTTCCACGAGCCCCCGCAATGTCCCAGTGGGCCCCGTGGCTTTAGGAGTGGGTGGCTGGGAGTTGGTGCCAGCGGCTGGGGGAGCAGCAGCAGGGACTGTGTGTGGACAGTGCCATGGCCACTTGTGTGGCCACTGGTGTCTCTGTGCCAGGCACAGCCGTGGTGTGTAACACCGGCTCTGGGTCCTTTGGCTGTGCAGGTGGCAGTCACGGCCTGGAGCAGGGCTGCTCCCGGGGGACAGCCTGGGGCAGGAGGCTGCTGGAGATTCATTCCCCACACTCCTTGTCATGAGGTGCTCAGAGTGATTGGAAAGGCTGTTGGCAGCAGGCAGTTCTCTGGGTTCAAGCTGTGGAGCTGTCAGCGGGAATGCAAAGGCCAAGCTGGTGAGCCTTTTGTCCTGGTGCCTTTAGTGTGTGAGCAGTCCCTGGTGCCGTTGTCTTTGGATCCTGAGTGTGGGAGAGGCAAGGCTTAGGATGGTGCGTAGAGCTGAGAAGGAAAGTGCCGAGAGCAGCGTGTGTGCTGCTGCTTTGAGGGGTGCAGTTGAAGTTGTAGGCAGCAAGAGCTTTCTCAGCTGGCCCTTTTGTGAGCTCTGCTTTTGCCAGATGACTTCCATCTTACCCTCTTACCATCTTAGCCTCTCATTTTTGCATATCCCAAACCCCCTTCCAAACATCCAGCAGCTGCTTGTAAAGAAGAAGTCCTAGAACAAAAAGCCAGTGCTGCCTTTCATAGCCCCTTTGCTGTCTATGAAGTAGAGGAAAGAAGCTAGTGAGACGCACTTTCTTTCTCAACTCCATAGAGCGCATCCTTCTCTCAAGGTGGCAGAGTCCTTGGCGGAAGTGAAGCATCTGCAGCTGCAGTTCAGACTGAGAGATGTGCCAGGACAGGAAAAATTTGCTGACCTTCCCTGTTCCCTGTGCAACATGATTCTCGCATCCCAGTCACTTTCACATACCTTCGGTACCCCTGAGTCCAAGCAGCTAAAGCTCACAGAGACAGAAGTGTCAGGAAGGAAAACGTTGCAAAAGCACCCCCTTCTCTTATCAGCATATAAATTGTGCACAACAGGCTGCGGCACCGAACCTTCCTTCTCAGATAGACATGCCATCACACTTTTCACTCTTGCAGCTCGGTTGAAAAGCTCCAGCAGCTGCTCCCGCAATAGCAAAAGGTTCTAGAAGTGAAAGCCAGTTTGGGGCTGCACCTTCTCCTTGCCGCATGTAAGCCACACCAAACTCCCTGATGCACTCTGTCCTCCCCTTCTCAAAGGAGTAGACGGTGGCATCAGGACACACCTGTGTCCCAGCAGCTGGGTGCCCAGCCGGGAGCAGGAGCAGGGCTGGGGCTGCTCCCAAAGTTGCCCCGCCCCAATGCCAGAGCCGGACATATGCTGAGGGGGGGCTGGATCAGGCTTTATTGTCCAGCTGCATGCCAGGAGTGAGCACAAAATCTACCTGCATTCTCTGCAGCATGCCATCCTGGAGCAGAGCCATTGCCAAAGGAAGCCGTGAGCCCGTGCCAAGCCAGTGCCGGAGTGGGATCCTAGCAGCACCTGTGGAAGCCGGGAGAGAGGAGCCCACCTGGAGCAGGTTCGTGCAGGATTAATCATCCCGTGGCTTCCCACCAGGGTCCTGTTGCTTCCAAAAGGCCCCACAGTGTCACTGTGGCCCCTCGGTTCCACCAGGTTCCATAGCGTCACTGTGGTGTCCAGGGTTCCGTCAGCTTCGCCAGCATCCCCACGGTCTGCAGAGCTCCCCGAGCTTCTGTGGTGTCACAGTGGAGGCAGGGTTGCATCAGGTTCCATAGCATCAGCACGGTCTCCAGGGCTCCCAGAGGTTCTGTGGTGTCACAGTGGAGGCAGGGTTGCATCAGGTTCCATAGCATCACCACAGTCTCCAGGGCTCCCTGAGCTTCTGTGGTGTCACAGTGGAGGCAGGGTTGCATCAGGTTCCATAGCATCACCACGGTCTCCAGAGCTCCCAGAGGTTCTGTGGTGTTACAGAGGAGGCAGGGTTGCATCAGGTTCCATAGCATCACCACGGTCTCCAGGGCTCCAAGAGCTTCTGTGGTGTCACAGAGGAGGCAGGGTTGCATCAGGTTCAATAGCATCAGCACAGTCTCAAGGGCTCCCCTGAGCTTCTGTGGTGGTGTCACAGAGGAGCCAGGCTTCCTTGTAGTTCCCCAGCATCACAAAGGCTCTCCTGGGAGCCACGGGTCACAAAGCACCGTGGGCTCTGTGCAGCCCCGCTGTGTCACAATGGCCGCTGGCTTCCACGAGCCCCCGCAATGTCCCAGTGGGCCCCGTGGCTTTAGGAGTGGGTGGCTGGGAGTTGGTGCCAGCGGCTGGGGGAGCAGCAGCAGGGACTGTGTGTGGACAGTGCCATGGCCACTTGTGTGGCCACTGGTGTCTCTGTGCCAGGCACAGCCGTGGTGTGTAACACCGGCTCTGGGTCCTTTGGCTGTGCAGGTGGCAGTCACGGCCTGGAGCAGGGCTGCTCCCGGGGGACAGCCTGGGGCAGGAGGCTGCTGGAGATTCATTCCCCACACTCCTTGTCATGAGGTGCTCAGAGTGATTGGAAAGGCTGTTGGCAGCAGGCAGTTCTCTGGGTTCAAGCTGTGGAGCTGTCAGCGGGAATGCAAAGGCCAAGCTGGTGAGCCTTTTGTCCTGGTGCCTTTAGTGTGTGAGCAGTCCCTGGTGCCGTTGTCTTTGGATCCTGAGTGTGGGAGAGGCAAGGCTTAGGATGGTGCGTAGAGCTGAGAAGGAAAGTGCCGAGAGCAGCGTGTGTGCTGCTGCTTTGAGGGGTGCAGTTGAAGTTGTAGGCAGCAAGAGCTTTCTCAGCTGGCCCTTTTGTGAGCTCTGCTTTTGCCAGATGACTTCCATCTTACCCTCTTACCATCTTAGCCTCTCATTTTTGCATATCCCAAACCCCCTTCCAAACATCCAGCAGCTGCTTGTAAAGAAGAAGTCCTAGAACAAAAAGCCAGTGCTGCCTTTCATAGCCCCTTTGCTGTCTATGAAGTAGAGGAAAGAAGCTAGTGAGACGCACTTTCTTTCTCAACTCCATAGAGCGCATCCTTCTCTCAAGGTGGCAGAGTCCTTGGCGGAAGTGAAGCATCTGCAGCTGCAGTTCAGACTGAGAGATGTGCCAGGACAGGAAACATTTGCTGACCTTCCCTGTTCCCTGTGCAACATGATTCTCGCATCCCAGTCACTTTCACATACCTTCGGTATCCCTGAGTCCAAGCAGCTAAAGCTCACAGAGACAGAAGTGTCAGGAAGGAAAACGTTCCAAAAGCACCCCCTTCTCTTATCAGCATATAAATTGTGCACAACAGGCTGCGGCACCGAACCTTCCTTCTCAGATAGACATGCCATCACACTTTTCACTCTTGCAGCTCGGTTGAAAAGCTCCAGCAGCTGCTCCCGCAATAGCAAAAGGTTCTAGAAGTGAAAGCCAGTTTGGGGCTGCACCTTCTCCTTGCCGCATGTAAGCCACACCAAACTCCCTGATGCACTCTGTCCTCCCCTTCTCAAAGGAGTAGACGGTGGCATCAGGACACACCTGTGTCCCAGCAGCTGGGTGCCCAGCCGGGAGCAGGAGCAGGGCTGGGGCTGCTCCCAAAGTTGCCCCGCCCCAATGCCAGAGCCGGACATATGCTGAGGGGGGGCTGGATCAGGCTTTATTGTCCAGCTGCATGCCAGGAGTGAGCACAAAATCTACCTGCATTCTCTGCAGCATGCCATCCTGGAGCAGAGCCATTGCCAAAGGAAGCCGTGAGCCCGTGCCAAGCCAGTGCCGGAGTGGGATCCTAGCAGCACCTGTGGAAGCCGGGAGAGAGGAGCCCACCTGGAGCAGGTTCGTGCAGGATTAATCATCCCGTGGCTTCCCACCAGGGTCCTGTTGCTTCCAAAAGGCCCCACAGTGTCACTGTGGCCCCTCGGTTCCACCAGGTTCCATAGCGTCACTGTGGTGCCCAGGGTTCCGTCAGCTTCGCCAGCATCCCCACGGTCTGCAGAGCTCCCCGAGCTTCTGTGGTGTCACAGTGGAGGCAGGGTTGCATCAGGTTCCATAGCATCAGCACGGTCTCCAGGGCTCCCAGAGGTTCTGTGGTGTCACAGTGGAGGCAGGGTTGCATCAGGTTCCATAGCATCACCACAGTCTCCAGGGCTCCCTGAGCTTCTGTGGTGTCACAGTGGAGGCAGGGTTGCATCAGGTTCCATAGCATCACCACGGTCTCCAGAGCTCCCAGAGGTTCTGTGGTGTTACAGAGGAGGCAGGGTTGCATCAGGTTCCATAGCATCACCACGGTCTCCAGGGCTCCAAGAGCTTCTGTGGTGTCACAGAGGAGGCAGGGTTGCATCAGGTTCAATAGCATCAGCACAGTCTCAAGGGCTCCCCTGAGCTTCTGTGGTGGTGTCACAGAGGAGCCAGGCTTCCTTGTAGTTCCCCAGCATCACAAAGGCTCTCCTGGGAGCCACGGGTCACAAAGCACCGTGGGCTCTGTGCAGCCCCGCTGTGTCACAATGGCCGCTGGCTTCCACGAGCCCCCGCAATGTCCCAGTGGGCCCCGTGGCTTTAGGAGTGGGTGGCTGGGAGTTGGTGCCAGCGGCTGGGGGAGCAGCAGCAGGGACTGTGTGTGGACAGTGCCATGGCCACTTGTGTGGCCACTGGTGTCTCTGTGCCAGGCACAGCCGTGGTGTGTAACACCGGCTCTGGGTCCTTTGGCTGTGCAGGTGGCAGTCACGGCCTGGAGCAGGGCTGCTCCCGGGGGACAGCCTGGGGCAGGAGGCTGCTGGAGATTCATTCCCCACACTCCTTGTCATGAGGTGCTCAGAGTGATTGGAAAGGCTGTTGGCAGCAGGCAGTTCTCTGGGTTCAAGCTGTGGAGCTGTCAGCGGGAATGCAAAGGCCAAGCTGGTGAGCCTTTTGTCCTGGTGCCTTTAGTGTGTGAGCAGTCCCTGGTGCCGTTGTCTTTGGATCCTGAGTGTGGGAGAGGCAAGGCTTAGGATGGTGCGTAGAGCTGAGAAGGAAAGTGCCGAGAGCAGCGTGTGTGCTGCTGCTTTGAGGGGTGCAGTTGAAGTTGTAGGCAGCAAGAGCTTTCTCAGCTGGCCCTTTTGTGAGCTCTGCTTTTGCCAGATGACTTCCATCTTACCCTCTTACCATCTTAGCCTCTCATTTTTGCATATCCCAAACCCCCTTCCAAACATCCAGCAGCTGCTTGTAAAGAAGAAGTCCTAGAACAAAAAGCCAGTGCTGCCTTTCATAGCCCCTTTGCTGTCTATGAAGTAGAGGAAAGAAGCTAGTGAGACGCACTTTCTTTCTCAACTCCATAGAGCGCATCCTTCTCTCAAGGTGGCAGAGTCCTTGGCGGAAGTGAAGCATCTGCAGCTGCAGTTCAGACTGAGAGATGTGCCAGGACAGGAAACATTTGCTGACCTTCCCAGTTCCCTGTGCAACATGATTCTCGCATCCCAGTCACTTTCACATACCTTCGGTATCCCTGAGTCCAAGCAGCTAAAGCTCACAGAGACAGAAGTGTCAGGAAGGAAAACGTTCCAAAAGCACCCCCTTCTCTTATCAGCATATAAATTGTGCACAACAGGCTGCGGCACCGAACCTTCCTTCTCAGATAGACATGCCATCACACTTTTCACTCTTGCAGCTCGGTTGAAAAGCTCCAGCAGCTGCTCCCGCAATAGCAAAAGGTTCTAGAAGTGAAAGCCAGTTTGGGGCTGCACCTTCTCCTTGCCGCATGTAAGCCACACCAAACTCCCTGATGCACTCTGTCCTCCCCTTCTCAAAGGAGTAGACGGTGGCATCAGGACACACCTGTGTCCCAGCAGCTGGGTGCCCAGCCGGGAGCAGGAGCAGGGCTGGGGCTGCTCCCAAAGTTGCCCCGCCCCAATGCCAGAGCCGGACATATGCTGAGGGGGGGCTGGATCAGGCTTTATTGTCCAGCTGCATGCCAGGATTGAGCACAAAATCTACCTGCATTCTCTGCAGCATGCCATCCTGGAGCAGAGCCATTGCCAAAGGAAGCCGTGAGCCCGTGCCAAGCCAGTGCCGGAGTGGGATCCTAGCAGCACCTGTGGAAGCCGGGAGAGAGGAGCCCACCTGGAGCAGGTTCGTGCAGGATTAATCATCCCGTGGCTTCCCACCAGGGTCCTGTTGCTTCCAAAAGGCCCCACAGTGTCACTGTGGCCCCTCGGTTCCACCAGGTTCCATAGCGTCACTGTGGTGCCCAGGGTTCCGTCAGCTTCGCCAGCATCCCCACGGTCTGCAGAGCTCCCCGAGCTTCTGTGGTGTCACAGTGGAGGCAGGGTTGCATCAGGTTCCATAGCATCAGCACGGTCTCCAGGGCTCCCAGAGGTTCTGTGGTGTCACAGTGGAGGCAGGGTTGCATCAGGTTCCATAGCATCACCACAGTCTCCAGGGCTCCCTGAGCTTCTGTGGTGTCACAGTGGAGGCAGGGTTGCATCAGGTTCCATAGCATCAGCACGGTCTCCAGGGCTCCCAGAGGTTCTGTGGTGTCACAGAGGAGGCAGGGTTGCATCAGGTTCCATAGCATCACCACGGTCTCCAGGGCTCCAAGAGCTTCTGTGGTGTCACTAAGGAGGCAGGGTTGCATCAGGTTCAATAGCATCAGCACGGTCTCCAGGGCTCCCCTGAGCTTCTGTGGTGGTGTCACAGAGGAGGCAGGCTTCCTTGTAGTTCCCCAGCATCACAAAGGCTCTCCTGGGAGCCACGGGTCACAAAGCACCATGGGCTCTGTGCAGCCCCGCTGTGTCACAATGGCCGCTGGCTTCCACGAGCCCCCGCAGTGTCCCAGTGGGCCCCGTGGCTTTAGGAGTGGGTGGCTGGGAGTTGGTGCCAGCGGCTGGGGGAGCAGCAGCAGGGACTGTGTGTGGACAGTGCCATGGCCACTTGTGTGGCCACTGGTGTCTCTGTGCCAGGCACAGCCGTGGTGTGTAACACCGGCTCTGGGTCCTTTGGCTGTGCAGGTGGCAGTCACAGCCTGGAGCAGGGCTGCTCCCGGGGGACAGCCTGGGGCAGGAGGCTGCTGGAGATTCATTCCCCACACTCCTTGTCATGAGGTGCTCAGAGTGATTGGAAAGGCTGTTGGCAGCAGGCAGTTCTCTGGGTTCAAGCTGTGGAGCTGTCAGCGGGAATGCAAAGGCCAAGCTGGTGAGCCTTTTGTCCTGGTGCCTTTAGTGTGTGAGCAGTCCCTGGTGCCGTTGTCTTTGGATCCTGAGTGTGGGAGAGGCAAGGCTTAGGATGGTGCGTAGAGCTGAGAAGGAAAGTGCCGAGAGCAGCGTGTGTGCTGCTGCTTTGAGGGGTGCAGTTGAAGTTGTAGGCAGCAAGAGCTTTCTCAGCTGGCCCTTTTGTGAGCTCTGCTTTTGCCAGATGACTTCCATCTTACCCTCTTACCATCTTAGCCTCTCATTTTTGCATATCCCAAACCCCCTTCCAAACATCCAGCAGCTGCTTGTAAAGAAGAAGTCCTAGAACAAAAAGCCAGTGCTGCCTTTCATAGCCCCTTTGCTGTCTATGAAGTAGAGGAAAGAAGCTAGTGAGACGCACTTTCTTTCTCAACTCCATAGAGCGCATCCTTCTCTCAAGGTGGCAGAGTCCTTGGCGGAAGTGAAGCATCTGCAGCTGCAGTTCAGACTGAGAGATGTGCCAGGACAGGAAAAATTTGCTGACCTTCCCTGTTCCCTGTGCAACATGATTCTCGCATCCCAGTCACTTTCACATACCTTCGGTATCCCTGAGTCCAAGCAGCTAAAGCTCACAGAGACAGAAGTGTCAGGAAGGAAAACGTTCCAAAAGCACCCCCTTCTCTTATTAGCATATAAATTGTGCACAACAGGCTGCGGCACCGAACCTTCCTTCTCAGATAGACATGCCATCACACTTTTCACTCTTGCAGCTCGGTTGAAAAGCTCCAGCAGCTGCTCCCGCAATAGCAAAAGGTTCTAGAAGTGAAAGCCAGTTTGGGGCTGCACCTTCTCCTTGCCGCATGTAAGCCACACCAAACTCCCTGATGCACTCTGTCCTCCCCTTCTCAAAGGAGTAGACGGTGGCATCAGGACACACCTGTGTCCCAGCAGCTGGGTGCCCAGCCGGGAGCAGGAGCAGGGCTGGGGCTGCTCCCAAAGTTGCCCCGCCCCAATGCCAGAGCCGGACATATGCTGAGGGGGGGCTGGATCAGGCTTTATTGTCCAGCTGCATGCCAGGAGTGAGCACAAAATCTACCTGCATTCTCTGCAGCATGCCATCCTGGAGCAGAGCCATTGCCAAAGGAAGCCGTGAGCCCGTGCCAAGCCAGTGCCGGAGTGGGATCCTAGCAGCACCTGTGGAAGCCGGGAGAGAGGAGCCCACCTGGAGCAGGTTCGTGCAGGATTAATCATCCCGTGGCTTCCCACCAGGGTCCTGTTGCTTCCAAAAGGCCCCACAGTGTCACTGTGGCCCCTCGGTTCCACCAGGTTCCATAGCGTCACTGTGGTGCCCAGGGTTCCGTCAGCTTCGCCAGCATCCCCACGGTCTGCAGAGCTCCCCGAGCTTCTGTGGTGTCACAGTGGAGGCAGGGTTGCATCAGGTTCCATAGCATCAGCACGGTCTCCAGGGCTCCCAGAGGTTCTGTGGTGTCACAGTGGAGGCAGGGTTGCATCAGGTTCCATAGCATCACCACAGTCTCCAGGGCTCCCTGAGCTTCTGTGGTGTCACAGTGGAGGCAGGGTTGCATCAGGTTCCATAGCATCACCACGGTCTCCAGAGCTCCCAGAGGTTCTGTGGTGTTACAGAGGAGGCAGGGTTGCATCAGGTTCCATAGCATCACCACGGTCTCCAGGGCTCCAAGAGCTTCTGTGGTGTCACAGAGGAGGCAGGGTTGCATCAGGTTCAATAGCATCAGCACAGTCTCAAGGGCTCCCCTGAGCTTCTGTGGTGGTGTCACAGAGGAGCCAGGCTTCCTTGTAGTTCCCCAGCATCACAAAGGCTCTCCTGGGAGCCACGGGTCACAAAGCACCGTGGGCTCTGTGCAGCCCCGCTGTGTCACAATGGCCGCTGGCTTCCACGAGCCCCCGCAATGTCCCAGTGGGCCCCGTGGCTTTAGGAGTGGGTGGCTGGGAGTTGGTGCCAGCGGCTGGGGGAGCAGCAGCAGGGACTGTGTGTGGACAGTGCCATGGCCACTTGTGTGGCCACTGGTGTCTCTGTGCCAGGCACAGCCGTGGTGTGTAACACCGGCTCTGGGTCCTTTGGCTGTGCAGGTGGCAGTCACGGCCTGGAGCAGGGCTGCTCCCGGGGGACAGCCTGGGGCAGGAGGCTGCTGGAGATTCATTCCCCACACTCCTTGTCATGAGGTGCTCAGAGTGATTGGAAAGGCTGTTGGCAGCAGGCAGTTCTCTGGGTTCAAGCTGTGGAGCTGTCAGCGGGAATGCAAAGGCCAAGCTGGTGAGCCTTTTGTCCTGGTGCCTTTAGTGTGTGAGCAGTCCCTGGTGCCGTTGTCTTTGGATCCTGAGTGTGGGAGAGGCAAGGCTTAGGATGGTGCGTAGAGCTGAGAAGGAAAGTGCCGAGAGCAGCGTGTGTGCTGCTGCTTTGAGGGGTGCAGTTGAAGTTGTAGGCAGCAAGAGCTTTCTCAGCTGGCCCTTTTGTGAGCTCTGCTTTTGCCAGATGACTTCCATCTTACCCTCTTACCATCTTAGCCTCTCATTTTTGCATATCCCAAACCCCCTTCCAAACATCCAGCAGCTGCTTGTAAAGAAGAAGTCCTAGAACAAAAAGCCAGTGCTGCCTTTCATAGCCCCTTTGCTGTCTATGAAGTAGAGGAAAGAAGCTAGTGAGACGCACTTTCTTTCTCAACTCCATAGAGCGCATCCTTCTCTCAAGGTGGCAGAGTCCTTGGCGGAAGTGAAGCATCTGCAGCTGCAGTTCAGACTGAGAGATGTGCCAGGACAGGAAACATTTGCTGACCTTCCCAGTTCCCTGTGCAACATGATTCTCGCATCCCAGTCACTTTCACATACCTTCGGTATCCCTGAGTCCAAGCAGCTAAAGCTCACAGAGACAGAAGTGTCAGGAAGGAAAACGTTCCAAAAGCACCCCCTTCTCTTATCAGCATATAAATTGTGCACAACAGGCTGCGGCACCGAACCTTCCTTCTCAGATAGACATGCCATCACACTTTTCACTCTTGCAGCTCGGTTGAAAAGCTCCAGCAGCTGCTCCCGCAATAGCAAAAGGTTCTAGAAGTGAAAGCCAGTTTGGGGCTGCACCTTCTCCTTGCCGCATGTAAGCCACACCAAACTCCCTGATGCACTCTGTCCTCCCCTTCTCAAAGGAGTAGACGGTGGCATCAGGACACACCTGTGTCCCAGCAGCTGGGTGCCCAGCCGGGAGCAGGAGCAGGGCTGGGGCTGCTCCCAAAGTTGCCCCGCCCCAATGCCAGAGCCGGACATATGCTGAGGGGGGGCTGGATCAGGCTTTATTGTCCAGCTGCATGCCAGGATTGAGCACAAAATCTACCTGCATTCTCTGCAGCATGCCATCCTGGAGCAGAGCCATTGCCAAAGGAAGCCGTGAGCCTGTGCCAAGCCAGTGCCGGAGTGGGATCCTAGCAGCACCTGTGGAAGCCGGGAGAGAGGAGCCCACCTGGAGCAGGTTCGTGCAGGATTAATCATCCCGTGGCTTCCCACCAGGGTCCTGTTGCTTCCAAAAGGCCCCACAGTGTCACTGTGGCCCCTCGGTTCCACCAGGTTCCATAGCGTCACTGTGGTGCCCAGGGTTCCGTCAGCTTCGCCAGCATCCCCACGGTCTGCAGAGCTCCCCGAGCTTCTGTGGTGTCACAGTGGAGGCAGGGTTGCATCAGGTTCCATAGCATCAGCACGGTCTCCAGGGCTCCCAGAGGTTCTGTGGTGTCACAGTGGAGGCAGGGTTGCATCAGGTTCCATAGCATCACCACAGTCTCCAGGGCTCCCTGAGCTTCTGTGGTGTCACAGTGGAGGCAGGGTTGCATCAGGTTCCATAGCATCAGCACGGTCTCCAGGGCTCCCAGAGGTTCTGTGGTGTCACAGAGGAGGCAGGGTTGCATCAGGTTCCATAGCATCACCACGGTCTCCAGGGCTCCAAGAGCTTCTGTGGTGTCACAGAGGAGGCAGGGTTGCATCAGGTTCAATAGCATCAGCACGGTCTCCAGGGCTCCCCTGAGCTTCTGTGGTGGTGTCACAGAGGAGGCAGGCTTCCTTGTAGTTCCCCAGCATCACAAAGGCTCTCCTGGGAGCCACGGGTCACAAAGCACCGTGGGCTCTGTGCAGCCCCGCTGTGTCACAATGGCCGCTGGCTTCCACGAGCCCCCGCAGTGTCCCAGTGGGCCCCGTGGCTTTAGGAGTGGGTGGCTGGGAGTTGGTGCCAGCGGCTGGGGGAGCAGCAGCAGGGACTGTGTGTGGACAGTGCCATGGCCACTTGTGTGGCCACTGGTGTCTCTGTGCCAGGCACAGCCGTGGTGTGTAACACCGGCTCTGGGTCCTTTGGCTGTGCAGGTGGCAGTCACGGCCTGGAGCAGGGCTGCTCCCGGGGGACAGCCTGGGGCAGGAGGCTGCTGGAGATTCATTCCCCACACTCCTTGTCATGAGGTGCTCAGAGTGATTGGAAAGGCTGTTGGCAGCAGGCAGTTCTCTGGGTTCAAGCTGTGGAGCTGTCAGCGGGAATGCAAAGGCCAAGCTGGTGAGCCTTTTGTCCTGGTGCCTTTAGTGTGTGAGCAGTCCCTGGTGCCGTTGTCTTTGGATCCTGAGTGTGGGAGAGGCAAGGCTTAGGATGGTGCGTAGAGCTGAGAAGGAAAGTGCCGAGAGCAGCGTGTGTGCTGCTGCTTTGAGGGGTGCAGTTGAAGTTGTAGGCAGCAAGAGCTTTCTCAGCTGGCCCTTTTGTGAGCTCTGCTTTTGCCAGATGACTTCCATCTTACCCTCTTACCATCTTAGCCTCTCATTTTTGCATATCCCAAACCCCCTTCCAAACATCCAGCAGCTGCTTGTAAAGAAGAAGTCCTAGAACAAAAAGCCAGTGCTGCCTTTCATAGCCCCTTTGCTGTCTATGAAGTAGAGGAAAGAAGCTAGTGAGACGCACTTTCTTTCTCAACTCCATAGAGCGCATCCTTCTCTCAAGGTGGCAGAGTCCTTGGCGGAAGTGAAGCATCTGCAGCTGCAGTTCAGACTGAGAGATGTGCCAGGACAGGAAACATTTGCTGACCTTCCCTGTTCCCTGTGCAACATGATTCTCGCATCCCAGTCACTTTCACATACCTTCGGTACCCCTGAGTCCAAGCAGCTAAAGCTCACAGAGACAGAAGTGTCAGGAAGGAAAACGTTCCAAAAGCACCCCCTTCTCTTATTAGCATATAAATTGTGCACAACAGGCTGCGGCACCGAACCTTCCTTCTCAGATAGACATGCCATCACACTTTTCACTCTTGCAGCTCGGTTGAAAAGCTCCAGCAGCTGCTCCCGCAATAGCAAAAGGTTCTAGAAGTGAAAGCCAGTTTGGGGCTGCACCTTCTCCTTGCCGCATGTAAGCCACACCAAACTCCCTGATGCACTCTGTCCTCCCCTTCTCAAAGGAGTAGACGGTGGCATCAGGACACACCTGTGTCCCAGCAGCTGGGTGCCCAGCCGGGAGCAGGAGCAGGGCTGGGGCTGCTCCCAAAGTTGCCCCGCCCCAATGCCAGAGCCGGACATATGCTGAGGGGGGGCTGGATCAGGCTTTATTGTCCAGCTGCATGCCAGGAGTGAGCACAAAATCTACCTGCATTCTCTGCAGCATGCCATCCTGGAGCAGAGCCATTGCCAAAGGAAGCCGTGAGCCCGTGCCAAGCCAGTGCCGGAGTGGGATCCTAGCAGCACCTGTGGAAGCCGGGAGAGAGGAGCCCACCTGGAGCAGGTTCGTGCAGGATTAATCATCCCGTGGCTTCCCACCAGGGTCCTGTTGCTTCCAAAAGGCCCCACAGTGTCACTGTGGCCCCTCGGTTCCACCAGGTTCCATAGCGTCACTGTGGTGCCCAGGGTTCCGTCAGCTTCGCCAGCATCCCCACGGTCTGCAGAGCTCCCCGAGCTTCTGTGGTGTCACAGTGGAGGCAGGGTTGCATCAGGTTCCATAGCATCAGCACGGTCTCCAGGGCTCCCAGAGGTTCTGTGGTGTCACAGTGGAGGCAGGGTTGCATCAGGTTCCATAGCATCACCACAGTCTCCAGGGCTCCCTGAGCTTCTGTGGTGTCACAGTGGAGGCAGGGTTGCATCAGGTTCCATAGCATCAGCACGGTCTCCAGAGCTCCCAGAGGTTCTGTGGTGTTACAGAGGAGGCAGGGTTGCATCAGGTTCCATAGCATCACCACGGTCTCCAGGGCTCCAAGAGCTTCTGTGGTGTCACAGAGGAGGCAGGGTTGCATCAGGTTCAATAGCATCAGCACAGTCTCAAGGGCTCCCCTGAGCTTCTGTGGTGGTGTCACAGAGGAGCCAGGCTTCCTTGTAGTTCCCCAGCATCACAAAGGCTCTCCTGGGAGCCACGGGTCACAAAGCACCGTGGGCTCTGTGCAGCCCCGCTGTGTCACAATGGCCGCTGGCTTCCACGAGCCCCCGCAATGTCCCAGTGGGCCCCGTGGCTTTAGGAGTGGGTGGCTGGGAGTTGGTGCCAGCGGCTGGGGGAGCAGCAGCAGGGACTGTGTGTGGACAGTGCCATGGCCACTTGTGTGGCCACTGGTGTCTCTGTGCCAGGCACAGCCGTGGTGTGTAACACCGGCTCTGGGTCCTTTGGCTGTGCAGGTGGCAGTCACGGCCTGGAGCAGGGCTGCTCCCGGGGGACAGCCTGGGGCAGGAGGCTGCTGGAGATTCATTCCCCACACTCCTTGTCATGAGGTGCTCAGAGTGATTGGAAAGGCTGTTGGCAGCAGGCAGTTCTCTGGGTTCAAGCTGTGGAGCTGTCAGCGGGAATGCAAAGGCCAAGCTGGTGAGCCTTTTGTCCTGGTGCCTTTAGTGTGTGAGCAGTCCCTGGTGCCGTTGTCTTTGGATCCTGAGTGTGGGAGAGGCAAGGCTTAGGATGGTGCGTAGAGCTGAGAAGGAAAGTGCCGAGAGCAGCGTGTGTGCTGCTGCTTTGAGGGGTGCAGTTGAAGTTGTAGGCAGCAAGAGCTTTCTCAGCTGGCCCTTTTGTGAGCTCTGCTTTTGCCAGATGACTTCCATCTTACCCTCTTACCATCTTAGCCTCTCATTTTTGCATATCCCAAACCCCCTTCCAAACATCCAGCAGCTGCTTGTAAAGAAGAAGTCCTAGAACAAAAAGCCAGTGCTGCCTTTCATAGCCCCTTTGCTGTCTATGAAGTAGAGGAAAGAAGCTAGTGAGACGCACTTTCTTTCTCAACTCCATAGAGCGCATCCTTCTCTCAAGGTGGCAGAGTCCTTGGCGGAAGTGAAGCATCTGCAGCTGCAGTTCAGACTGAGAGATGTGCCAGGACAGGAAACATTTGCTGACCTTCCCTGTTCCCTGTGCAACATGATTCTCGCATCCCAGTCACTTTCACATACCTTCGGTACCCCTGAGTCCAAGCAGCTAAAGCTCACAGAGACAGAAGTGTCAGGAAGGAAAACGTTCCAAAAGCACCCCCTTCTCTTATCAGCATATAAATTGTGCACAACAGGCTGCGGCACCGAACCTTCCTTCTCAGATAGACATGCCATCACACTTTTCACTCTTGCAGCTCGGTTGAAAAGCTCCAGCAGCTGCTCCCGCAATAGCAAAAGGTTCTAGAAGTGAAAGCCAGTTTGGGGCTGCACCTTCTCCTTGCCGCATGTAAGCCACACCAAACTCCCTGATGCACTCTGTCCTCCCCTTCTCAAAGGAGTAGACGGTGGCATCAGGACACACCTGTGTCCCAGCAGCTGGGTGCCCAGCTGGGAGCAGGAGCAGGGCTGGGGCTGCTCCCAAAGTTGCCCCGCCCCAATGCCAGAGCCGGACATATGCTGAGGGGGGGCTGGATCAGGCTTTATTGTCCAGCTGCATGCCAGGAGTGAGCACAAAATCTACCTGCATTCTCTGCAGCATGCCATCCTGGAGCAGAGCCATTGCCAAAGGAAGCCGTGAGCCCGTGCCAAGCCAGTGCCGGAGTGGGATCCTAGCAGCACCTGTGGAAGCCGGGAGAGAGGAGCCCACCTGGAGCAGGTTCGTGCAGGATTAATCATCCCGTGGCTTCCCACCAGGGTCCTGTTGCTTCCAAAAGGCCCCACAGTGTCACTGTGGCCCCTCGGTTCCACCAGGTTCCATAGCGTCACTGTGGTGCCCAGGGTTCCGTCAGCTTCGCCAGCATCCCCACGGTCTGCAGAGCTCCCCGAGCTTCTGTGGTGTCACAGTGGAGGCAGGGTTGCATCAGGTTCCATAGCATCAGCACGGTCTCCAGGGCTCCCAGAGGTTCTGTGGTGTCACAGTGGAGGCAGGGTTGCATCAGGTTCCATAGCATCACCACAGTCTCCAGGGCTCCCTGAGCTTCTGTGGTGTCACAGTGGAGGCAGGGTTGCATCAGGTTCCATAGCATCAGCACGGTCTCCAGAGCTCCCAGAGGTTCTGTGGTGTTACAGAGGAGGCAGGGTTGCATCAGGTTCCATAGCATCACCACGGTCTCCAGGGCTCCAAGAGCTTCTGTGGTGTCACAGAGGAGGCAGGGTTGCATCAGGTTCAATAGCATCAGCACAGTCTCAAGGGCTCCCCTGAGCTTCTGTGGTGGTGTCACAGAGGAGCCAGGCTTCCTTGTAGTTCCCCAGCATCACAAAGGCTCTCCTGGGAGCCACGGGTCACAAAGCACCGTGGGCTCTGTGCAGCCCCGCTGTGTCACAATGGCCGCTGGCTTCCACGAGCCCCCGCAATGTCCCAGTGGGCCCCGTGGCTTTAGGAGTGGGTGGCTGGGAGTTGGTGCCAGCGGCTGGGGGAGCAGCAGCAGGGACTGTGTGTGGACAGTGCCATGGCCACTTGTGTGGCCACTGGTGTCTCTGTGCCAGGCACAGCCGTGGTGTGTAACACCGGCTCTGGGTCCTTTGGCTGTGCAGGTGGCAGTCACGGCCTGGAGCAGGGCTGCTCCCGGGGGACAGCCTGGGGCAGGAGGCTGCTGGAGATTCATTCCCCACACTCCTTGTCATGAGGTGCTCAGAGTGATTGGAAAGGCTGTTGGCAGCAGGCAGTTCTCTGGGTTCAAGCTGTGGAGCTGTCAGCGGGAATGCAAAGGCCAAGCTGGTGAGCCTTTTGTCCTGGTGCCTTTAGTGTGTGAGCAGTCCCTGGTGCCGTTGTCTTTGGATCCTGAGTGTGGGAGAGGCAAGGCTTAGGATGGTGCGTAGAGCTGAGAAGGAAAGTGCCGAGAGCAGCGTGTGTGCTGCTGCTTTGAGGGGTGCAGTTGAAGTTGTAGGCAGCAAGAGCTTTCTCAGCTGGCCCTTTTGTGAGCTCTGCTTTTGCCAGATGACTTCCATCTTACCCTCTTACCATCTTAGCCTCTCATTTTTGCATATCCCAAACCCCCTTCCAAACATCCAGCAGCTGCTTGTAAAGAAGAAGTCCTAGAACAAAAAGCCAGTGCTGCCTTTCATAGCCCCTTTGCTGTCTATGAAGTAGAGGAAAGAAGCTAGTGAGACGCACTTTCTTTCTCAACTCCATAGAGCGCATCCTTCTCTCAAGGTGGCAGAGTCCTTGGCGGAAGTGAAGCATCTGCAGCTGCAGTTCAGACTGAGAGATGTGCCAGGACAGGAAACATTTGCTGACCTTCCCTGTTCCCTGTGCAACATGATTCTCGCATCCCAGTCACTTTCACATACCTTCGGTACCCCTGAGTCCAAGCAGCTAAAGCTCACAGAGACAGAAGTGTCAGGAAGGAAAACGTTCCAAAAGCACCCCCTTCTCTTATCAGCATATAAATTGTGCACAACAGGCTGCGGCACCGAACCTTCCTTCTCAGATAGACATGCCATCACACTTTTCACTCTTGCAGCTCGGTTGAAAAGCTCCAGCAGCTGCTCCCGCAATAGCAAAAGGTTCTAGAAGTGAAAGCCAGTTTGGGGCTGCACCTTCTCCTTGCCGCATGTAAGCCACACCAAACTCCCTGATGCACTCTGTCCTCCCCTTCTCAAAGGAGTAGACGGTGGCATCAGGACACACCTGTGTCCCAGCAGCTGGGTGCCCAGCTGGGAGCAGGAGCAGGGCTGGGGCTGCTCCCAAAGTTGCCCCGCCCCAATGCCAGAGCCGGACATATGCTGAGGGGGGGCTGGATCAGGCTTTATTGTCCAGCTGCATGCCAGGATTGAGCACAAAATCTACCTGCATTCTCTGCAGCATGCCATCCTGGAGCAGAGCCATTGCCAAAGGAAGCCGTGAGCCCGTGCCAAGCCAGTGCCGGAGTGGGATCCTAGCAGCACCTGTGGAAGCCGGGAGAGAGGAGCCCACCTGGAGCAGGTTCGTGCAGGATTAATCATCCCGTGGCTTCCCACCAGGGTCCTGTTGCTTCCAAAAGGCCCCACAGTGTCACTGTGGCCCCTCGGTTCCACCAGGTTCCATAGCGTCACTGTGGTGCCCAGGGTTCCGTCAGCTTCGCCAGCATCCCCACGGTCTGCAGAGCTCCCCGAGCTTCTGTGGTGTCACAGTGGAGGCAGGGTTGCATCAGGTTCCATAGCATCAGCACGGTCTCCAGGGCTCCCAGAGGTTCTGTGGTGTCACAGTGGAGGCAGGGTTGCATCAGGTTCCATAGCATCACCACAGTCTCCAGGGCTCCCTGAGCTTCTGTGGTGTCACAGTGGAGGCAGGGTTGCATCAGGTTCCATAGCATCAGCACGGTCTCCAGGGCTCCCAGAGGTTCTGTGGTGTCACAGAGGAGGCAGGGTTGCATCAGGTTCCATAGCATCACCACGGTCTCCAGGGCTCCAAGAGCTTCTGTGGTGTCACAGAGGAGGCAGGGTTGCATCAGGTTCAATAGCATCAGCACGGTCTCCAGGGCTCCCCTGAGCTTCTGTGGTGGTGTCACAGAGGAGGCAGGCTTCCTTGTAGTTCCCCAGCATCACAAAGGCTCTCCTGGGAGCCACGGGTCACAAAGCACCGTGGGCTCTGTGCAGCCCCGCTGTGTCACAATGGCCGCTGGCTTCCACGAGCCCCCGCAGTGTCCCAGTGGGCCCCGTGGCTTTAGGAGTGGGTGGCTGGGAGTTGGTGCCAGCGGCTGGGGGAGCAGCAGCAGGGACTGTGTGTGGACAGTGCCATGGCCACTTGTGTGGCCACTGGTGTCTCTGTGCCAGGCACAGCCGTGGTGTGTAACACCGGCTCTGGGTCCTTTGGCTGTGCAGGTGGCAGTCACGGCCTGGAGCAGGGCTGCTCCCGGGGGACAGCCTGGGGCAGGAGGCTGCTGGAGATTCATTCCCCACACTCCTTGTCATGAGGTGCTCAGAGTGATTGGAAAGGCTGTTGGCAGCAGGCAGTTCTCTGGGTTCAAGCTGTGGAGCTGTCAGCGGGAATGCAAAGGCCAAGCTGGTGAGCCTTTTGTCCTGGTGCCTTTAGTGTGTGAGCAGTCCCTGGTGCCGTTGTCTTTGGATCCTGAGTGTGGGAGAGGCAAGGCTTAGGATGGTGCGTAGAGCTGAGAAGGAAAGTGCCGAGAGCAGCGTGTGTGCTGCTGCTTTGAGGGGTGCAGTTGAAGTTGTAGGCAGCAAGAGCTTTCTCAGCTGGCCCTTTTGTGAGCTCTGCTTTTGCCAGATGACTTCCATCTTACCCTCTTACCATCTTAGCCTCTCATTTTTGCATATCCCAAACCCCCTTCCAAACATCCAGCAGCTGCTTGTAAAGAAGAAGTCCTAGAACAAAAAGCCAGTGCTGCCTTTCATAGCCCCTTTGCTGTCTATGAAGTAGAGGAAAGAAGCTAGTGAGACGCACTTTCTTTCTCAACTCCATAGAGCGCATCCTTCTCTCAAGGTGGCAGAGTCCTTGGCGGAAGTGAAGCATCTGCAGCTGCAGTTCAGACTGAGAGATGTGCCAGGACAGGAAACATTTGCTGACCTTCCCAGTTCCCTGTGCAACATGATTCTCGCATCCCAGTCACTTTCACATACCTTCGGTATCCCTGAGTCCAAGCAGCTAAAGCTCACAGAGACAGAAGTGTCAGGAAGGAAAACGTTGCAAAAGCACCCCCTTCTCTTATCAGCATATAAATTGTGCACAACAGGCTGCGGCACCGAACCTTCCTTCTCAGATAGACATGCCATCACACTTTTCACTCTTGCAGCTCGGTTGAAAAGCTCCAGCAGCTGCTCCCGCAATAGCAAAAGGTTCTAGAAGTGAAAGCCAGTTTGGGGCTGCACCTTCTCCTTGCCGCATGTAAGCCACACCAAACTCCCTGATGCACTCTGTCCTCCCCTTCTCAAAGGAGTAGACGGTGGCATCAGGACACACCTGTGTCCCAGCAGCTGGGTGCCCAGCCGGGAGCAGGAGCAGGGCTGGGGCTGCTCCCAAAGTTGCCCCGCCCCAATGCCAGAGCCGGACATATGCTGAGGGGGGGCTGGATCAGGCTTTATTGTCCAGCTGCATGCCAGGATTGAGCACAAAATCTACCTGCATTCTCTGCAGCATGCCATCCTGGAGCAGAGCCATTGCCAAAGGAAGCCGTGAGCCCGTGCCAAGCCAGTGCCGGAGTGGGATCCTAGCAGCACCTGTGGAAGCCGGGAGAGAGGAGCCCACCTGGAGCAGGTTCGTGCAGGATTAATCATCCCGTGGCTTCCCACCAGGGTCCTGTTGCTTCCAAAAGGCCCCACAGTGTCACTGTGGCCCCTCGGTTCCACCAGGTTCCATAGCGTCACTGTGGTGCCCAGGGTTCCGTCAGCTTCGCCAGCATCCCCACGGTCTGCAGAGCTCCCCGAGCTTCTGTGGTGTCACAGTGGAGGCAGGGTTGCATCAGGTTCCATAGCATCAGCACGGTCTCCAGGGCTCCCAGAGGTTCTGTGGTGTCACAGTGGAGGCAGGGTTGCATCAGGTTCCATAGCATCACCACAGTCTCCAGGGCTCCCTGAGCTTCTGTGGTGTCACAGTGGAGGCAGGGTTGCATCAGGTTCCATAGCATCAGCACGGTCTCCAGGGCTCCCAGAGGTTCTGTGGTGTCACAGAGGAGGCAGGGTTGCATCAGGTTCCATAGCATCACCACGGTCTCCAGGGCTCCAAGAGCTTCTGTGGTGTCACTAAGGAGGCAGGGTTGCATCAGGTTCAATAGCATCAGCACGGTCTCCAGGGCTCCCCTGAGCTTCTGTGGTGGTGTCACAGAGGAGCCAGGCTTCCTTGTAGTTCCCCAGCATCACAAAGGCTCTCCTGGGAGCCACGGGTCACAAAGCACCATGGGCTCTGTGCAGCCCCGCTGTGTCACAATGGCCGCTGGCTTCCACGAGCCCCCGCAGTGTCCCAGTGGGCCCCGTGGCTTTAGGAGTGGGTGGCTGGGAGTTGGTGCCAGCGGCTGGGGGAGCAGCAGCAGGGACTGTGTGTGGACAGTGCCATGGCCACTTGTGTGGCCACTGGTGTCTCTGTGCCAGGCACAGCCGTGGTGTGTAACACCGGCTCTGGGTCCTTTGGCTGTGCAGGTGGCAGTCACGGCCTGGAGCAGGGCTGCTCCCGGGGGACAGCCTGGGGCAGGAGGCTGCTGGAGATTCATTCCCCACACTCCTTGTCATGAGGTGCTCAGAGTGATTGGAAAGGCTGTTGGCAGCAGGCAGTTCTCTGGGTTCAAGCTGTGGAGCTGTCAGCGGGAATGCAAAGGCCAAGCTGGTGAGCCTTTTGTCCTGGTGCCTTTAGTGTGTGAGCAGTCCCTGGTGCCGTTGTCTTTGGATCCTGAGTGTGGGAGAGGCAAGGCTTAGGATGGTGCGTAGAGCTGAGAAGGAAAGTGCCGAGAGCAGCGTGTGTGCTGCTGCTTTGAGGGGTGCAGTTGAAGTTGTAGGCAGCAAGAGCTTTCTCAGCTGGCCCTTTTGTGAGCTCTGCTTTTGCCAGATGACTTCCATCTTACCCTCTTACCATCTTAGCCTCTCATTTTTGCATATCCCAAACCCCCTTCCAAACATCCAGCAGCTGCTTGTAAAGAAGAAGTCCTAGAACAAAAAGCCAGTGCTGCCTTTCATAGCCCCTTTGCTGTCTATGAAGTAGAGGAAAGAAGCTAGTGAGACGCACTTTCTTTCTCAACTCCATAGAGCGCATCCTTCTCTCAAGGTGGCAGAGTCCTTGGCGGAAGTGAAGCATCTGCAGCTGCAGTTCAGACTGAGAGATGTGCCAGGACAGGAAACATTTGCTGACCTTCCCTGTTCCCTGTGCAACATGATTCTCGCATCCCAGTCACTTTCACATACCTTCGGTATCCCTGAGTCCAAGCAGCTAAAGCTCACAGAGACAGAAGTGTCAGGAAGGAAAACGTTCCAAAAGCACCCCCTTCTCTTATCAGCATATAAATTGTGCACAACAGGCTGCGGCACCGAACCTTCCTTCTCAGATAGACATGCCATCACACTTTTCACTCTTGCAGCTCGGTTGAAAAGCTCCAGCAGCTGCTCCCGCAATAGCAAAAGGTTCTAGAAGTGAAAGCCAGTTTGGGGCTGCACCTTCTCCTTGCCGCATGTAAGCCACACCAAACTCCCTGATGCACTCTGTCCTCCCCTTCTCAAAGGAGTAGACGGTGGCATCAGGACACACCTGTGTCCCAGCAGCTGGGTGCCCAGCCGGGAGCAGGAGCAGGGCTGGGGCTGCTCCCAAAGTTGCCCCGCCCCAATGCCAGAGCCGGACATATGCTGAGGGGGGGCTGGATCAGGCTTTATTGTCCAGCTGCATGCCAGGATTGAGCACAAAATCTACCTGCATTCTCTGCAGCATGCCATCCTGGAGCAGAGCCATTGCCAAAGGAAGCCGTGAGCCTGTGCCAAGCCAGTGCCGGAGTGGGATCCTAGCAGCACCTGTGGAAGCCGGGAGAGAGGAGCCCACCTGGAGCAGGTTCGTGCAGGATTAATCATCCCGTGGCTTCCCACCAGGGTCCTGTTGCTTCCAAAAGGCCCCACAGTGTCACTGTGGCCCCTCGGTTCCACCAGGTTCCATAGCGTCACTGTGGTGTCCAGGGTTCCGTCAGCTTCGCCAGCATCCCCACGGTCTGCAGAGCTCCCCGAGCTTCTGTGGTGTCACAGTGGAGGCAGGGTTGCATCAGGTTCCATAGCATCAGCACGGTCTCCAGGGCTCCCAGAGGTTCTGTGGTGTCACAGTGGAGGCAGGGTTGCATCAGGTTCCATAGCATCACCACAGTCTCCAGGGCTCCCTGAGCTTCTGTGGTGTCACAGTGGAGGCAGGGTTGCATCAGGTTCCATAGCATCAGCACGGTCTCCAGGGCTCCCAGAGGTTCTGTGGTGTCACAGAGGAGGCAGGGTTGCATCAGGTTCCATAGCATCACCACGGTCTCCAGGGCTCCAAGAGCTTCTGTGGTGTCACAGAGGAGGCAGGGTTGCATCAGGTTCAATAGCATCAGCACGGTCTCCAGGGCTCCCCTGAGCTTCTGTGGTGGTGTCACAGAGGAGCCAGGCTTCCTTGTAGTTCCCCAGCATCACAAAGGCTCTCCTGGGAGCCACGGGTCACAAAGCACCGTGGGCTCTGTGCAGCCCCGCTGTGTCACAATGGCCGCTGGCTTCCACGAGCCCCCGCAGTGTCCCAGTGGGCCCCGTGGCTTTAGGAGTGGGTGGCTGGGAGTTGGTGCCAGCGGCTGGGGGAGCAGCAGCAGGGACTGTGTGTGGACAGTGCCATGGCCACTTGTGTGGCCACTGGTGTCTCTGTGCCAGGCACAGCCGTGGTGTGTAACACCGGCTCTGGGTCCTTTGGCTGTGCAGGTGGCAGTCACGGCCTGGAGCAGGGCTGCTCCCGGGGGACAGCCTGGGGCAGGAGGCTGCTGGAGATTCATTCCCCACACTCCTTGTCATGAGGTGCTCAGAGTGATTGGAAAGGCTGTTGGCAGCAGGCAGTTCTCTGGGTTCAAGCTGTGGAGCTGTCAGCGGGAATGCAAAGGCCAAGCTGGTGAGCCTTTTGTCCTGGTGCCTTTAGTGTGTGAGCAGTCCCTGGTGCCGTTGTCTTTGGATCCTGAGTGTGGGAGAGGCAAGGCTTAGGATGGTGCGTAGAGCTGAGAAGGAAAGTGCCGAGAGCAGCGTGTGTGCTGCTGCTTTGAGGGGTGCAGTTGAAGTTGTAGGCAGCAAGAGCTTTCTCAGCTGGCCCTTTTGTGAGCTCTGCTTTTGCCAGATGACTTCCATCTTACCCTCTTACCATCTTAGCCTCTCATTTTTGCATATCCCAAACCCCCTTCCAAACATCCAGCAGCTGCTTGTAAAGAAGAAGTCCTAGAACAAAAAGCCAGTGCTGCCTTTCATAGCCCCTTTGCTGTCTATGAAGTAGAGGAAAGAAGCTAGTGAGACGCACTTTCTTTCTCAACTCCATAGAGCGCATCCTTCTCTCAAGGTGGCAGAGTCCTTGGCGGAAGTGAAGCATCTGCAGCTGCAGTTCAGACTGAGAGATGTGCCAGGACAGGAAACATTTGCTGACCTTCCCTGTTCCCTGTGCAACATGATTCTCGCATCCCAGTCACTTTCACATACCTTCGGTACCCCTGAGTCCAAGCAGCTAAAGCTCACAGAGACAGAAGTGTCAGGAAGGAAAACGTTCCAAAAGCACCCCCTTCTCTTATTAGCATATAAATTGTGCACAACAGGCTGCGGCACCGAACCTTCCTTCTCAGATAGACATGCCATCACACTTTTCACTCTTGCAGCTCGGTTGAAAAGCTCCAGCAGCTGCTCCCGCAATAGCAAAAGGTTCTAGAAGTGAAAGCCAGTTTGGGGCTGCACCTTCTCCTTGCCGCATGTAAGCCACACCAAACTCCCTGATGCACTCTGTCCTCCCCTTCTCAAAGGAGTAGACGGTGGCATCAGGACACACCTGTGTCCCAGCAGCTGGGTGCCCAGCCGGGAGCAGGAGCAGGGCTGGGGCTGCTCCCAAAGTTGCCCCGCCCCAATGCCAGAGCCGGACATATGCTGAGGGGGGGCTGGATCAGGCTTTATTGTCCAGCTGCATGCCAGGAGTGAGCACAAAATCTACCTGCATTCTCTGCAGCATGCCATCCTGGAGCAGAGCCATTGCCAAAGGAAGCCGTGAGCCCGTGCCAAGCCAGTGCCGGAGTGGGATCCTAGCAGCACCTGTGGAAGCCGGGAGAGAGGAGCCCACCTGGAGCAGGTTCGTGCAGGATTAATCATCCCGTGGCTTCCCACCAGGGTCCTGTTGCTTCCAAAAGGCCCCACAGTGTCACTGTGGCCCCTCGGTTCCACCAGGTTCCATAGCGTCACTGTGGTGCCCAGGGTTCCGTCAGCTTCGCCAGCATCCCCACGGTCTGCAGAGCTCCCCGAGCTTCTGTGGTGTCACAGTGGAGGCAGGGTTGCATCAGGTTCCATAGCATCAGCACGGTCTCCAGGGCTCCCAGAGGTTCTGTGGTGTCACAGTGGAGGCAGGGTTGCATCAGGTTCCATAGCATCACCACAGTCTCCAGGGCTCCCTGAGCTTCTGTGGTGTCACAGTGGAGGCAGGGTTGCATCAGGTTCCATAGCATCAGCACGGTCTCCAGAGCTCCCAGAGGTTCTGTGGTGTTACAGAGGAGGCAGGGTTGCATCAGGTTCCATAGCATCACCACGGTCTCCAGGGCTCCAAGAGCTTCTGTGGTGTCACAGAGGAGGCAGGGTTGCATCAGGTTCAATAGCATCAGCACAGTCTCAAGGGCTCCCCTGAGCTTCTGTGGTGGTGTCACAGAGGAGCCAGGCTTCCTTGTAGTTCCCCAGCATCACAAAGGCTCTCCTGGGAGCCACGGGTCACAAAGCACCGTGGGCTCTGTGCAGCCCCGCTGTGTCACAATGGCCGCTGGCTTCCACGAGCCCCCGCAATGTCCCAGTGGGCCCCGTGGCTTTAGGAGTGGGTGGCTGGGAGTTGGTGCCAGCGGCTGGGGGAGCAGCAGCAGGGACTGTGTGTGGACAGTGCCATGGCCACTTGTGTGGCCACTGGTGTCTCTGTGCCAGGCACAGCCGTGGTGTGTAACACCGGCTCTGGGTCCTTTGGCTGTGCAGGTGGCAGTCACGGCCTGGAGCAGGGCTGCTCCCGGGGGACAGCCTGGGGCAGGAGGCTGCTGGAGATTCATTCCCCACACTCCTTGTCATGAGGTGCTCAGAGTGATTGGAAAGGCTGTTGGCAGCAGGCAGTTCTCTGGGTTCAAGCTGTGGAGCTGTCAGCGGGAATGCAAAGGCCAAGCTGGTGAGCCTTTTGTCCTGGTGCCTTTAGTGTGTGAGCAGTCCCTGGTGCCGTTGTCTTTGGATCCTGAGTGTGGGAGAGGCAAGGCTTAGGATGGTGCGTAGAGCTGAGAAGGAAAGTGCCGAGAGCAGCGTGTGTGCTGCTGCTTTGAGGGGTGCAGTTGAAGTTGTAGGCAGCAAGAGCTTTCTCAGCTGGCCCTTTTGTGAGCTCTGCTTTTGCCAGATGACTTCCATCTTACCCTCTTACCATCTTAGCCTCTCATTTTTGCATATCCCAAACCCCCTTCCAAACATCCAGCAGCTGCTTGTAAAGAAGAAGTCCTAGAACAAAAAGCCAGTGCTGCCTTTCATAGCCCCTTTGCTGTCTATGAAGTAGAGGAAAGAAGCTAGTGAGACGCACTTTCTTTCTCAACTCCATAGAGCGCATCCTTCTCTCAAGGTGGCAGAGTCCTTGGCGGAAGTGAAGCATCTGCAGCTGCAGTTCAGACTGAGAGATGTGCCAGGACAGGAAACATTTGCTGACCTTCCCTGTTCCCTGTGCAACATGATTCTCGCATCCCAGTCACTTTCACATACCTTCGGTACCCCTGAGTCCAAGCAGCTAAAGCTCACAGAGACAGAAGTGTCAGGAAGGAAAACGTTCCAAAAGCACCCCCTTCTCTTATCAGCATATAAATTGTGCACAACAGGCTGCGGCACCGAACCTTCCTTCTCAGATAGACATGCCATCACACTTTTCACTCTTGCAGCTCGGTTGAAAAGCTCCAGCAGCTGCTCCCGCAATAGCAAAAGGTTCTAGAAGTGAAAGCCAGTTTGGGGCTGCACCTTCTCCTTGCCGCATGTAAGCCACACCAAACTCCCTGATGCACTCTGTCCTCCCCTTCTCAAAGGAGTAGACGGTGGCATCAGGACACACCTGTGTCCCAGCAGCTGGGTGCCCAGCTGGGAGCAGGAGCAGGGCTGGGGCTGCTCCCAAAGTTGCCCCGCCCCAATGCCAGAGCCGGACATATGCTGAGGGGGGGCTGGATCAGGCTTTATTGTCCAGCTGCATGCCAGGATTGAGCACAAAATCTACCTGCATTCTCTGCAGCATGCCATCCTGGAGCAGAGCCATTGCCAAAGGAAGCCGTGAGCCCGTGCCAAGCCAGTGCCGGAGTGGGATCCTAGCAGCACCTGTGGAAGCCGGGAGAGAGGAGCCCACCTGGAGCAGGTTCGTGCAGGATTAATCATCCCGTGGCTTCCCACCAGGGTCCTGTTGCTTCCAAAAGGCCCCACAGTGTCACTGTGGCCCCTCGGTTCCACCAGGTTCCATAGCGTCACTGTGGTGCCCAGGGTTCCGTCAGCTTCGCCAGCATCCCCACGGTCTGCAGAGCTCCCCGAGCTTCTGTGGTGTCACAGTGGAGGCAGGGTTGCATCAGGTTCCATAGCATCAGCACGGTCTCCAGGGCTCCCAGAGGTTCTGTGGTGTCACAGTGGAGGCAGGGTTGCATCAGGTTCCATAGCATCACCACAGTCTCCAGGGCTCCCTGAGCTTCTGTGGTGTCACAGTGGAGGCAGGGTTGCATCAGGTTCCATAGCATCAGCACGGTCTCCAGGGCTCCCAGAGGTTCTGTGGTGTCACAGAGGAGGCAGGGTTGCATCAGGTTCCATAGCATCACCACGGTCTCCAGGGCTCCAAGAGCTTCTGTGGTGTCACAGAGGAGGCAGGGTTGCATCAGGTTCAATAGCATCAGCACGGTCTCCAGGGCTCCCCTGAGCTTCTGTGGTGGTGTCACAGAGGAGGCAGGCTTCCTTGTAGTTCCCCAGCATCACAAAGGCTCTCCTGGGAGCCACGGGTCACAAAGCACCGTGGGCTCTGTGCAGCCCCGCTGTGTCACAATGGCCGCTGGCTTCCACGAGCCCCCGCAGTGTCCCAGTGGGCCCCGTGGCTTTAGGAGTGGGTGGCTGGGAGTTGGTGCCAGCGGCTGGGGGAGCAGCAGCAGGGACTGTGTGTGGACAGTGCCATGGCCACTTGTGTGGCCACTGGTGTCTCTGTGCCAGGCACAGCCGTGGTGTGTAACACCGGCTCTGGGTCCTTTGGCTGTGCAGGTGGCAGTCACGGCCTGGAGCAGGGCTGCTCCCGGGGGACAGCCTGGGGCAGGAGGCTGCTGGAGATTCATTCCCCACACTCCTTGTCATGAGGTGCTCAGAGTGATTGGAAAGGCTGTTGGCAGCAGGCAGTTCTCTGGGTTCAAGCTGTGGAGCTGTCAGCGGGAATGCAAAGGCCAAGCTGGTGAGCCTTTTGTCCTGGTGCCTTTAGTGTGTGAGCAGTCCCTGGTGCCGTTGTCTTTGGATCCTGAGTGTGGGAGAGGCAAGGCTTAGGATGGTGCGTAGAGCTGAGAAGGAAAGTGCCGAGAGCAGCGTGTGTGCTGCTGCTTTGAGGGGTGCAGTTGAAGTTGTAGGCAGCAAGAGCTTTCTCAGCTGGCCCTTTTGTGAGCTCTGCTTTTGCCAGATGACTTCCATCTTACCCTCTTACCATCTTAGCCTCTCATTTTTGCATATCCCAAACCCCCTTCCAAACATCCAGCAGCTGCTTGTAAAGAAGAAGTCCTAGAACAAAAAGCCAGTGCTGCCTTTCATAGCCCCTTTGCTGTCTATGAAGTAGAGGAAAGAAGCTAGTGAGACGCACTTTCTTTCTCAACTCCATAGAGCGCATCCTTCTCTCAAGGTGGCAGAGTCCTTGGCGGAAGTGAAGCATCTGCAGCTGCAGTTCAGACTGAGAGATGTGCCAGGACAGGAAACATTTGCTGACCTTCCCTGTTCCCTGTGCAACATGATTCTCGCATCCCAGTCACTTTCACATACCTTCGGTATCCCTGAGTCCAAGCAGCTAAAGCTCACAGAGACAGAAGTGTCAGGAAGGAAAACGTTGCAAAAGCACCCCCTTCTCTTATCAGCATATAAATTGTGCACAACAGGCTGCGGCACCGAACCTTCCTTCTCAGATAGACATGCCATCACACTTTTCACTCTTGCAGCTCGGTTGAAAAGCTCCAGCAGCTGCTCCCGCAATAGCAAAAGGTTCTAGAAGTGAAAGCCAGTTTGGGGCTGCACCTTCTCCTTGCCGCATGTAAGCCACACCAAACTCCCTGATGCACTCTGTCCTCCCCTTCTCAAAGGAGTAGACGGTGGCATCAGGACACACCTGTGTCCCAGCAGCTGGGTGCCCAGCCGGGAGCAGGAGCAGGGCTGGGGCTGCTCCCAAAGTTGCCCCGCCCCAATGCCAGAGCCGGACATATGCTGAGGGGGGGCTGGATCAGGCTTTATTGTCCAGCTGCATGCCAGGAGTGAGCACAAAATCTACCTGCATTCTCTGCAGCATGCCATCCTGGAGCAGAGCCATTGCCAAAGGAAGCCGTGAGCCCGTGCCAAGCCAGTGCCGGAGTGGGATCCTAGCAGCACCTGTGGAAGCCGGGAGAGAGGAGCCCACCTGGAGCAGGTTCGTGCAGGATTAATCATCCCGTGGCTTCCCACCAGGGTCCTGTTGCTTCCAAAAGGCCCCACAGTGTCACTGTGGCCCCTCGGTTCCACCAGGTTCCATAGCGTCACTGTGGTGTCCAGGGTTCCGTCAGCTTCGCCAGCATCCCCACGGTCTGCAGAGCTCCCCGAGCTTCTGTGGTGTCACAGTGGAGGCAGGGTTGCATCAGGTTCCATAGCATCAGCACGGTCTCCAGGGCTCCCAGAGGTTCTGTGGTGTCACAGTGGAGGCAGGGTTGCATCAGGTTCCATAGCATCACCACAGTCTCCAGGGCTCCCTGAGCTTCTGTGGTGTCACAGTGGAGGCAGGGTTGCATCAGGTTCCATAGCATCACCACGGTCTCCAGAGCTCCCAGAGGTTCTGTGGTGTTACAGAGGAGGCAGGGTTGCATCAGGTTCCATAGCATCACCACGGTCTCCAGGGCTCCAAGAGCTTCTGTGGTGTCACAGAGGAGGCAGGGTTGCATCAGGTTCAATAGCATCAGCACAGTCTCAAGGGCTCCCCTGAGCTTCTGTGGTGGTGTCACAGAGGAGCCAGGCTTCCTTGTAGTTCCCCAGCATCACAAAGGCTCTCCTGGGAGCCACGGGTCACAAAGCACCGTGGGCTCTGTGCAGCCCCGCTGTGTCACAATGGCCGCTGGCTTCCACGAGCCCCCGCAATGTCCCAGTGGGCCCCGTGGCTTTAGGAGTGGGTGGCTGGGAGTTGGTGCCAGCGGCTGGGGGAGCAGCAGCAGGGACTGTGTGTGGACAGTGCCATGGCCACTTGTGTGGCCACTGGTGTCTCTGTGCCAGGCACAGCCGTGGTGTGTAACACCGGCTCTGGGTCCTTTGGCTGTGCAGGTGGCAGTCACGGCCTGGAGCAGGGCTGCTCCCGGGGGACAGCCTGGGGCAGGAGGCTGCTGGAGATTCATTCCCCACACTCCTTGTCATGAGGTGCTCAGAGTGATTGGAAAGGCTGTTGGCAGCAGGCAGTTCTCTGGGTTCAAGCTGTGGAGCTGTCAGCGGGAATGCAAAGGCCAAGCTGGTGAGCCTTTTGTCCTGGTGCCTTTAGTGTGTGAGCAGTCCCTGGTGCCGTTGTCTTTGGATCCTGAGTGTGGGAGAGGCAAGGCTTAGGATGGTGCGTAGAGCTGAGAAGGAAAGTGCCGAGAGCAGCGTGTGTGCTGCTGCTTTGAGGGGTGCAGTTGAAGTTGTAGGCAGCAAGAGCTTTCTCAGCTGGCCCTTTTGTGAGCTCTGCTTTTGCCAGATGACTTCCATCTTACCCTCTTACCATCTTAGCCTCTCATTTTTGCATATCCCAAACCCCCTTCCAAACATCCAGCAGCTGCTTGTAAAGAAGAAGTCCTAGAACAAAAAGCCAGTGCTGCCTTTCATAGCCCCTTTGCTGTCTATGAAGTAGAGGAAAGAAGCTAGTGAGACGCACTTTCTTTCTCAACTCCATAGAGCGCATCCTTCTCTCAAGGTGGCAGAGTCCTTGGCGGAAGTGAAGCATCTGCAGCTGCAGTTCAGACTGAGAGATGTGCCAGGACAGGAAACATTTGCTGACCTTCCCTGTTCCCTGTGCAACATGATTCTCGCATCCCAGTCACTTTCACATACCTTCGGTACCCCTGAGTCCAAGCAGCTAAAGCTCACAGAGACAGAAGTGTCAGGAAGGAAAACGTTCCAAAAGCACCCCCTTCTCTTATCAGCATATAAATTGTGCACAACAGGCTGCGGCACCGAACCTTCCTTCTCAGATAGACATGCCATCACACTTTTCACTCTTGCAGCTCGGTTGAAAAGCTCCAGCAGCTGCTCCCGCAATAGCAAAAGGTTCTAGAAGTGAAAGCCAGTTTGGGGCTGCACCTTCTCCTTGCCGCATGTAAGCCACACCAAACTCCCTGATGCACTCTGTCCTCCCCTTCTCAAAGGAGTAGACGGTGGCATCAGGACACACCTGTGTCCCAGCAGCTGGGTGCCCAGCCGGGAGCAGGAGCAGGGCTGGGGCTGCTCCCAAAGTTGCCCCGCCCCAATGCCAGAGCCGGACATATGCTGAGGGGGGGCTGGATCAGGCTTTATTGTCCAGCTGCATGCCAGGAGTGAGCACAAAATCTACCTGCATTCTCTGCAGCATGCCATCCTGGAGCAGAGCCATTGCCAAAGGAAGCCGTGAGCCCGTGCCAAGCCAGTGCCGGAGTGGGATCCTAGCAGCACCTGTGGAAGCCGGGAGAGAGGAGCCCACCTGGAGCAGGTTCGTGCAGGATTAATCATCCCGTGGCTTCCCACCAGGGTCCTGTTGCTTCCAAAAGGCCCCACAGTGTCACTGTGGCCCCTCGGTTCCACCAGGTTCCATAGCGTCACTGTGGTGTCCAGGGTTCCGTCAGCTTCGCCAGCATCCCCACGGTCTGCAGAGCTCCCCGAGCTTCTGTGGTGTCACAGTGGAGGCAGGGTTGCATCAGGTTCCATAGCATCAGCACGGTCTCCAGGGCTCCCAGAGGTTCTGTGGTGTCACAGTGGAGGCAGGGTTGCATCAGGTTCCATAGCATCACCACAGTCTCCAGGGCTCCCTGAGCTTCTGTGGTGTCACAGTGGAGGCAGGGTTGCATCAGGTTCCATAGCATCACCACGGTCTCCAGAGCTCCCAGAGGTTCTGTGGTGTTACAGAGGAGGCAGGGTTGCATCAGGTTCCATAGCATCACCACGGTCTCCAGGGCTCCAAGAGCTTCTGTGGTGTCACAGAGGAGGCAGGGTTGCATCAGGTTCAATAGCATCAGCACAGTCTCAAGGGCTCCCCTGAGCTTCTGTGGTGGTGTCACAGAGGAGCCAGGCTTCCTTGTAGTTCCCCAGCATCACAAAGGCTCTCCTGGGAGCCACGGGTCACAAAGCACCGTGGGCTCTGTGCAGCCCCGCTGTGTCACAATGGCCGCTGGCTTCCACGAGCCCCCGCAATGTCCCAGTGGGCCCCGTAGCTTTAGGAGTGGGTGGCTGGGAGTTGGTGCCAGCGGCTGGGGGAGCAGCAGCAGGGACTGTGTGTGGACAGTGCCATGGCCACTTGTGTGGCCACTGGTGTCTCTGTGCCAGGCACAGCCGTGGTGTGTAACACCGGCTCTGGGTCCTTTGGCTGTGCAGGTGGCAGTCACGGCCTGGAGCAGGGCTGCTCCCGGGGGACAGCCTGGGGCAGGAGGCTGCTGGAGATTCATTCCCCACACTCCTTGTCATGAGGTGCTCAGAGTGATTGGAAAGGCTGTTGGCAGCAGGCAGTTCTCTGGGTTCAAGCTGTGGAGCTGTCAGCGGGAATGCAAAGGCCAAGCTGGTGAGCCTTTTGTCCTGGTGCCTTTAGTGTGTGAGCAGTCCCTGGTGCCGTTGTCTTTGGATCCTGAGTGTGGGAGAGGCAAGGCTTAGGATGGTGCGTAGAGCTGAGAAGGAAAGTGCCGAGAGCAGCGTGTGTGCTGCTGCTTTGAGGGGTGCAGTTGAAGTTGTAGGCAGCAAGAGCTTTCTCAGCTGGCCCTTTTGTGAGCTCTGCTTTTGCCAGATGACTTCCATCTTACCCTCTTACCATCTTAGCCTCTCATTTTTGCATATCCCAAACCCCCTTCCAAACATCCAGCAGCTGCTTGTAAAGAAGAAGTCCTAGAACAAAAAGCCAGTGCTGCCTTTCATAGCCCCTTTGCTGTCTATGAAGTAGAGGAAAGAAGCTAGTGAGACGCACTTTCTTTCTCAACTCCATAGAGCGCATCCTTCTCTCAAGGTGGCAGAGTCCTTGGCGGAAGTGAAGCATCTGCAGCTGCAGTTCAGACTGAGAGATGTGCCAGGACAGGAAACATTTGCTGACCTTCCCTGTTCCCTGTGCAACATGATTCTCGCATCCCAGTCACTTTCACATACCTTCGGTACCCCTGAGTCCAAGCAGCTAAAGCTCACAGAGACAGAAGTGTCAGGAAGGAAAACGTTCCAAAAGCACCCCCTTCTCTTATCAGCATATAAATTGTGCACAACAGGCTGCGGCACCGAACCTTCCTTCTCAGATAGACATGCCATCACACTTTTCACTCTTGCAGCTCGGTTGAAAAGCTCCAGCAGCTGCTCCCGCAATAGCAAAAGGTTCTAGAAGTGAAAGCCAGTTTGGGGCTGCACCTTCTCCTTGCCGCATGTAAGCCACACCAAACTCCCTGATGCACTCTGTCCTCCCCTTCTCAAAGGAGTAGACGGTGGCATCAGGACACACCTGTGTCCCAGCAGCTGGGTGCCCAGCCGGGAGCAGGAGCAGGGCTGGGGCTGCTCCCAAAGTTGCCCCGCCCCAATGCCAGAGCCGGACATATGCTGAGGGGGGGCTGGATCAGGCTTTATTGTCCAGCTGCATGCCAGGAGTGAGCACAAAATCTACCTGCATTCTCTGCAGCATGCCATCCTGGAGCAGAGCCATTGCCAAAGGAAGCCGTGAGCCCGTGCCAAGCCAGTGCCGGAGTGGGATCCTAGCAGCACCTGTGGAAGCCGGGAGAGAGGAGCCCACCTGGAGCAGGTTCGTGCAGGATTAATCATCCCGTGGCTTCCCACCAGGGTCCTGTTGCTTCCAAAAGGCCCCACAGGGTCACTGTGGTCCCTCGGTTCCACCAGGTTCCATAGCGTCACTGTGGTGCCCAGGGTTCCGTCAGCTTCGCCAGCATCCCCACGGTCTGCAGAGCTCCCCGAGCTTCTGTGGTGTCACAGTGGAGGCAGGGTTGCATCAGGTTCCATAGCATCAGCACGGTCTCCAGGGCTCCCAGAGGTTCTGTGGTGTCACAGTGGAGGCAGGGTTGCATCAGGTTCCATAGCATCACCACGGTCTCCAGGGCTCCCCTGAGCTTCTGTGGTGGTGTCACAGAGGAGCCAGGCTTCCTTGTAGTTCCCCAGCATCACAAAGGCTCTCCTGGGAGCCACGGGTCACAAAGCACCGTGGGCTCTGTGCAGCCCCGCTGTGTCACAATGGCCGCTGGCTTCCACGAGCCCCCGCAGTGTCCCAGTGGGCCCCGTAGCTTTAGGAGTGGGTGGCTGGGAGTTGGTGCCAGCGGCTGGGGGAGCAGCAGCAGGGACTGTGTGTGGACAGTGCCATGGCCACTTGTGTGGCCACTGGTGTCTCTGTGCCAGGCACAGCCGTGGTGTGTAACACCGGCTCTGGGTCCTTTGGCTGTGCAGGTGGCAGTCACGGCCTGGAGCAGGGCTGCTCCCGGGGGACAGCCTGGGGCAGGAGGCTGCTGGAGATTCATTCCCCACACTCCTTGTCATGAGGTGCTCAGAGTGATTGGAAAGGCTGTTGGCAGCAGGCAGTTCTCTGGGTTCAAGCTGTGGAGCTGTCAGCGGGAATGCAAAGGCCAAGCTGGTGAGCCTTTTGTCCTGGTGCCTTTAGTGTGTGAGCAGTCCCTGGTGCCGTTGTCTTTGGATCCTGAGTGTGGGAGAGGCAAGGCTTAGGATGGTGCGTAGAGCTGAGAAGGAAAGTGCCGAGAGCAGCGTGTGTGCTGCTGCTTTGAGGGGTGCAGTTGAAGTTGTAGGCAGCAAGAGCTTTCTCAGCTGGCCCTTTTGTGAGCTCTGCTTTTGCCAGATGACTTCCATCTTACCCTCTTACCATCTTAGCCTCTCATTTTTGCATATCCCAAACCCCCTTCCAAACATCCAGCAGCTGCTTGTAAAGAAGAAGTCCTAGAACAAAAAGCCAGTGCTGCCTTTCATAGCCCCTTTGCTGTCTATGAAGTAGAGGAAAGAAGCTAGTGAGACGCACTTTCTTTCTCAACTCCATAGAGCGCATCCTTCTCTCAAGGTGGCAGAGTCCTTGGCGGAAGTGAAGCATCTGCAGCTGCAGTTCAGACTGAGAGATGTGCCAGGACAGGAAACATTTGCTGACCTTCCCTGTTCCCTGTGCAACATGATTCTCGCATCCCAGTCACTTTCACATACCTTCGGTACCCCTGAGTCCAAGCAGCTAAAGCTCACAGAGACAGAAGTGTCAGGAAGGAAAACGTTCCAAAAGCACCCCCTTCTCTTATCAGCATATAAATTGTGCACAACAGGCTGCGGCACCGAACCTTCCTTCTCAGATAGACATGCCATCACACTTTTCACTCTTGCAGCTCGGTTGAAAAGCTCCAGCAGCTGCTCCCGCAATAGCAAAAGGTTCTAGAAGTGAAAGCCAGTTTGGGGCTGCACCTTCTCCTTGCCGCATGTAAGCCACACCAAACTCCCTGATGCACTCTGTCCTCCCCTTCTCAAAGGAGTAGACGGTGGCATCAGGACACACCTGTGTCCCAGCAGCTGGGTGCCCAGCCGGGAGCAGGAGCAGGGCTGGGGCTGCTCCCAAAGTTGCCCCGCCCCAATGCCAGAGCCGGACATATGCTGAGGGGGGGCTGGATCAGGCTTTATTGTCCAGCTGCATGCCAGGAGTGAGCACAAAATCTACCTGCATTCTCTGCAGCATGCCATCCTGGAGCAGAGCCATTGCCAAAGGAAGCCGTGAGCCCGTGCCAAGCCAGTGCCGGAGTGGGATCCTAGCAGCACCTGTGGAAGCCGGGAGAGAGGAGCCCACCTGGAGCAGGTTCGTGCAGGATTAATCATCCCGTGGCTTCCCACCAGGGTCCTGTTGCTTCCAAAAGGCCCCACAGTGTCACTGTGGCCCCTCGGTTCCACCAGGTTCCATAGCGTCACTGTGGTGTCCAGGGTTCCGTCAGCTTCGCCAGCATCCCCACGGTCTGCAGAGCTCCCCGAGCTTCTGTGGTGTCACAGTGGAGGCAGGGTTGCATCAGGTTCCATAGCATCACCACGGTCTCCAGAGCTCCCAGAGGTTCTGTGGTGTTACAGAGGAGGCAGGGTTGCATCAGGTTCCATAGCATCAGCACGGTCTCCAGGGCTCCAAGAGCTTCTGTGGTGTCACAGAGGAGGCAGGGTTGCATCAGGTTCAATAGCATCAGCACGGTCTCCAGGGCTCCCCTGAGCTTCTGTGGTGGTGTCACAGAGGAGCCAGGCTTCCTTGTAGTTCCCCAGCATCACAAAGGCTCTCCTGGGAGCCACGGGTCACAAAGCACCGTGGGCTCTGTGCAGCCCCGCTGTGTCACAATGGCCGCTGGCTTCCACGAGCCCCCGCAATGTCCCAGTGGGCCCCGTAGCTTTAGGAGTGGGTGGCTGGGAGTTGGTGCCAGCGGCTGGGGGAGCAGCAGCAGGGACTGTGTGTGGACAGTGCCATGGCCACTTGTGTGGCCACTGGTGTCTCTGTGCCAGGCACAGCCGTGGTGTGTAACACCGGCTCTGGGTCCTTTGGCTGTGCAGGTGGCAGTCACGGCCTGGAGCAGGGCTGCTCCCGGGGGACAGCCTGGGGCAGGAGGCTGCTGGAGATTCATTCCCCACACTCCTTGTCATGAGGTGCTCAGAGTGATTGGAAAGGCTGTTGGCAGCAGGCAGTTCTCTGGGTTCAAGCTGTGGAGCTGTCAGCGGGAATGCAAAGGCCAAGCTGGTGAGCCTTTTGTCCTGGTGCCTTTAGTGTGTGAGCAGTCCCTGGTGCCGTTGTCTTTGGATCCTGAGTGTGGGAGAGGCAAGGCTTAGGATGGTGCGTAGAGCTGAGAAGGAAAGTGCCGAGAGCAGCGTGTGTGCTGCTGCTTTGAGGGGTGCAGTTGAAGTTGTAGGCAGCAAGAGCTTTCTCAGCTGGCCCTTTTGTGAGCTCTGCTTTTGCCAGATGACTTCCATCTTACCCTCTTACCATCTTAGCCTCTCATTTTTGCATATCCCAAACCCCCTTCCAAACATCCAGCAGCTGCTTGTAAAGAAGAAGTCCTAGAACAAAAAGCCAGTGCTGCCTTTCATAGCCCCTTTGCTGTCTATGAAGTAGAGGAAAGAAGCTAGTGAGACGCACTTTCTTTCTCAACTCCATAGAGCGCATCCTTCTCTCAAGGTGGCAGAGTCCTTGGCGGAAGTGAAGCATCTGCAGCTGCAGTTCAGACTGAGAGATGTGCCAGGACAGGAAACATTTGCTGACCTTCCCTGTTCCCTGTGCAACATGATTCTCGCATCCCAGTCACTTTCACATACCTTCGGTATCCCTGAGTCCAAGCAGCTAAAGCTCACAGAGACAGAAGTGTCAGGAAGGAAAACGTTCCAAAAGCACCCCCTTCTCTTATCAGCATATAAATTGTGCACAACAGGCTGCGGCACCGAACCTTCCTTCTCAGATAGACATGCCATCACACTTTTCACTCTTGCAGCTCGGTTGAAAAGCTCCAGCAGCTGCTCCCGCAATAGCAAAAGGTTCTAGAAGTGAAAGCCAGTTTGGGGCTGCACCTTCTCCTTGCCGCATGTAAGCCACACCAAACTCCCTGATGCACTCTGTCCTCCCCTTCTCAAAGGAGTAGACGGTGGCATCAGGACACACCTGTGTCCCAGCAGCTGGGTGCCCAGCCGGGAGCAGGAGCAGGGCTGGGGCTGCTCCCAAAGTTGCCCCGCCCCAATGCCAGAGCCGGACATATGCTGAGGGGGGGCTGGATCAGGCTTTATTGTCCAGCTGCATGCCAGGAGTGAGCACAAAATCTACCTGCATTCTCTGCAGCATGCCATCCTGGAGCAGAGCCATTGCCAAAGGAAGCCGTGAGCCCGTGCCAAGCCAGTGCCGGAGTGGGATCCTAGCAGCACCTGTGGAAGCCGGGAGAGAGGAGCCCACCTGGAGCAGGTTCGTGCAGGATTAATCATCCCGTGGCTTCCCACCAGGGTCCTGTTGCTTCCAAAAGGCCCCACAGTGTCACTGTGGCCCCTCGGTTCCACCAGGTTCCATAGCGTCACTGTGGTGCCCAGGGTTCCGTCAGCTTCGCCAGCATCCCCACGGTCTGCAGAGCTCCCCGAGCTTCTGTGGTGTCACAGTGGAGGCAGGGTTGCATCAGGTTCCATAGCATCAGCACGGTCTCCAGGGCTCCCAGAGGTTCTGTGGTGTCACAGTGGAGGCAGGGTTGCATCAGGTTCCATAGCATCACCACAGTCTCCAGGGCTCCCTGAGCTTCTGTGGTGTCACAGTGGAGGCAGGGTTGCATCAGGTTCCATAGCATCACCACGGTCTCCAGAGCTCCCAGAGGTTCTGTGGTGTTACAGAGGAGGCAGGGTTGCATCAGGTTCCATAGCATCACCACGGTCTCCAGGGCTCCAAGAGCTTCTGTGGTGTCACAGAGGAGGCAGGGTTGCATCAGGTTCAATAGCATCAGCACAGTCTCAAGGGCTCCCCTGAGCTTCTGTGGTGGTGTCACAGAGGAGCCAGGCTTCCTTGTAGTTCCCCAGCATCACAAAGGCTCTCCTGGGAGCCACGGGTCACAAAGCACCGTGGGCTCTGTGCAGCCCCGCTGTGTCACAATGGCCGCTGGCTTCCACGAGCCCCCGCAATGTCCCAGTGGGCCCCGTGGCTTTAGGAGTGGGTGGCTGGGAGTTGGTGCCAGCGGCTGGGGGAGCAGCAGCAGGGACTGTGTGTGGACAGTGCCATGGCCACTTGTGTGGCCACTGGTGTCTCTGTGCCAGGCACAGCCGTGGTGTGTAACACCGGCTCTGGGTCCTTTGGCTGTGCAGGTGGCAGTCACGGCCTGGAGCAGGGCTGCTCCCGGGGGACAGCCTGGGGCAGGAGGCTGCTGGAGATTCATTCCCCACACTCCTTGTCATGAGGTGCTCAGAGTGATTGGAAAGGCTGTTGGCAGCAGGCAGTTCTCTGGGTTCAAGCTGTGGAGCTGTCAGCGGGAATGCAAAGGCCAAGCTGGTGAGCCTTTTGTCCTGGTGCCTTTAGTGTGTGAGCAGTCCCTGGTGCTGTTGTCTTTGGATCCTGAGTGTGGGAGAGGCAAGGCTTAGGATGGTGCGTAGAGCTGAGAAGGAAAGTGCCGAGAGCAGCGTGTGTGCTGCTGCTTTGAGGGGTGCAGTTGAAGTTGTAGGCAGCAAGAGCTTTCTCAGCTGGCCCTTTTGTGAGCTCTGCTTTTGCCAGATGACTTCCATCTTACCCTCTTACCATCTTAGCCTCTCATTTTTGCATATCCCAAACCCCCTTCCAAACATCCAGCAGCTGCTTGTAAAGAAGAAGTCCTAGAACAAAAAGCCAGTGCTGCCTTTCATAGCCCCTTTGCTGTCTATGAAGTAGAGGAAAGAAGCTAGTGAGACGCACTTTCTTTCTCAACTCCATAGAGCGCATCCTTCTCTCAAGGTGGCAGAGTCCTTGGCGGAAGTGAAGCATCTGCAGCTGCAGTTCAGACTGAGAGATGTGCCAGGACAGGAAACATTTGCTGACCTTCCCTGTTCCCTGTGCAACATGATTCTCGCATCCCAGTCACTTTCACATACCTTCGGTACCCCTGAGTCCAAGCAGCTAAAGCTCACAGAGACAGAAGTGTCAGGAAGGAAAACGTTCCAAAAGCACCCCCTTCTCTTATCAGCATATAAATTGTGCACAACAGGCTGCGGCACCGAACCTTCCTTCTCAGATAGACATGCCATCACACTTTTCACTCTTGCAGCTCGGTTGAAAAGCTCCAGCAGCTGCTCCCGCAATAGCAAAAGGTTCTAGAAGTGAAAGCCAGTTTGGGGCTGCACCTTCTCCTTGCCGCATGTAAGCCACACCAAACTCCCTGATGCACTCTGTCCTCCCCTTCTCAAAGGAGTAGACGGTGGCATCAGGACACACCTGTGTCCCAGCAGCTGGGTGCCCAGCTGGGAGCAGGAGCAGGGCTGGGGCTGCTCCCAAAGTTGCCCCGCCCCAATGCCAGAGCCGGACATATGCTGAGGGGGGGCTGGATCAGGCTTTATTGTCCAGCTGCATGCCAGGATTGAGCACAAAATCTACCTGCATTCTCTGCAGCATGCCATCCTGGAGCAGAGCCATTGCCAAAGGAAGCCGTGAGCCCGTGCCAAGCCAGTGCCGGAGTGGGATCCTAGCAGCACCTGTGGAAGCCGGGAGAGAGGAGCCCACCTGGAGCAGGTTCGTGCAGGATTAATCATCCCGTGGCTTCCCACCAGGGTCCTGTTGCTTCCAAAAGGCCCCACAGTGTCACTGTGGCCCCTCGGTTCCACCAGGTTCCATAGCGTCACTGTGGTGCCCAGGGTTCCGTCAGCTTCGCCAGCATCCCCACGGTCTGCAGAGCTCCCCGAGCTTCTGTGGTGTCACAGTGGAGGCAGGGTTGCATCAGGTTCCATAGCATCAGCACGGTCTCCAGGGCTCCCAGAGGTTCTGTGGTGTCACAGTGGAGGCAGGGTTGCATCAGGTTCCATAGCATCACCACAGTCTCCAGGGCTCCCTGAGCTTCTGTGGTGTCACAGTGGAGGCAGGGTTGCATCAGGTTCCATAGCATCAGCACGGTCTCCAGGGCTCCCAGAGGTTCTGTGGTGTCACAGAGGAGGCAGGGTTGCATCAGGTTCCATAGCATCACCACGGTCTCCAGGGCTCCAAGAGCTTCTGTGGTGTCACAGAGGAGGCAGGGTTGCATCAGGTTCAATAGCATCAGCACGGTCTCCAGGGCTCCCCTGAGCTTCTGTGGTGGTGTCACAGAGGAGGCAGGCTTCCTTGTAGTTCCCCAGCATCACAAAGGCTCTCCTGGGAGCCACGGGTCACAAAGCACCGTGGGCTCTGTGCAGCCCCGCTGTGTCACAATGGCCGCTGGCTTCCACGAGCCCCCGCAGTGTCCCAGTGGGCCCCGTGGCTTTAGGAGTGGGTGGCTGGGAGTTGGTGCCAGCGGCTGGGGGAGCAGCAGCAGGGACTGTGTGTGGACAGTGCCATGGCCACTTGTGTGGCCACTGGTGTCTCTGTGCCAGGCACAGCCGTGGTGTGTAACACCGGCTCTGGGTCCTTTGGCTGTGCAGGTGGCAGTCACGGCCTGGAGCAGGGCTGCTCCCGGGGGACAGCCTGGGGCAGGAGGCTGCTGGAGATTCATTCCCCACACTCCTTGTCATGAGGTGCTCAGAGTGATTGGAAAGGCTGTTGGCAGCAGGCAGTTCTCTGGGTTCAAGCTGTGGAGCTGTCAGCGGGAATGCAAAGGCCAAGCTGGTGAGCCTTTTGTCCTGGTGCCTTTAGTGTGTGAGCAGTCCCTGGTGCCGTTGTCTTTGGATCCTGAGTGTGGGAGAGGCAAGGCTTAGGATGGTGCGTAGAGCTGAGAAGGAAAGTGCCGAGAGCAGCGTGTGTGCTGCTGCTTTGAGGGGTGCAGTTGAAGTTGTAGGCAGCAAGAGCTTTCTCAGCTGGCCCTTTTGTGAGCTCTGCTTTTGCCAGATGACTTCCATCTTACCCTCTTACCATCTTAGCCTCTCATTTTTGCATATCCCAAACCCCCTTCCAAACATCCAGCAGCTGCTTGTAAAGAAGAAGTCCTAGAACAAAAAGCCAGTGCTGCCTTTCATAGCCCCTTTGCTGTCTATGAAGTAGAGGAAAGAAGCTAGTGAGACGCACTTTCTTTCTCAACTCCATAGAGCGCATCCTTCTCTCAAGGTGGCAGAGTCCTTGGCGGAAGTGAAGCATCTGCAGCTGCAGTTCAGACTGAGAGATGTGCCAGGACAGGAAACATTTGCTGACCTTCCCTGTTCCCTGTGCAACATGATTCTCGCATCCCAGTCACTTTCACATACCTTCGGTATCCCTGAGTCCAAGCAGCTAAAGCTCACAGAGACAGAAGTGTCAGGAAGGAAAACGTTGCAAAAGCACCCCCTTCTCTTATCAGCATATAAATTGTGCACAACAGGCTGCGGCACCGAACCTTCCTTCTCAGATAGACATGCCATCACACTTTTCACTCTTGCAGCTCGGTTGAAAAGCTCCAGCAGCTGCTCCCGCAATAGCAAAAGGTTCTAGAAGTGAAAGCCAGTTTGGGGCTGCACCTTCTCCTTGCCGCATGTAAGCCACACCAAACTCCCTGATGCACTCTGTCCTCCCCTTCTCAAAGGAGTAGACGGTGGCATCAGGACACACCTGTGTCCCAGCAGCTGGGTGCCCAGCCGGGAGCAGGAGCAGGGCTGGGGCTGCTCCCAAAGTTGCCCCGCCCCAATGCCAGAGCCGGACATATGCTGAGGGGGGGCTGGATCAGGCTTTATTGTCCAGCTGCATGCCAGGAGTGAGCACAAAATCTACCTGCATTCTCTGCAGCATGCCATCCTGGAGCAGAGCCATTGCCAAAGGAAGCCGTGAGCCCGTGCCAAGCCAGTGCCGGAGTGGGATCCTAGCAGCACCTGTGGAAGCCGGGAGAGAGGAGCCCACCTGGAGCAGGTTCGTGCAGGATTAATCATCCCGTGGCTTCCCACCAGGGTCCTGTTGCTTCCAAAAGGCCCCACAGTGTCACTGTGGCCCCTCGGTTCCACCAGGTTCCATAGCGTCACTGTGGTGTCCAGGGTTCCGTCAGCTTCGCCAGCATCCCCACGGTCTGCAGAGCTCCCCGAGCTTCTGTGGTGTCACAGTGGAGGCAGGGTTGCATCAGGTTCCATAGCATCAGCACGGTCTCCAGGGCTCCCAGAGGTTCTGTGGTGTCACAGTGGAGGCAGGGTTGCATCAGGTTCCATAGCATCACCACAGTCTCCAGGGCTCCCTGAGCTTCTGTGGTGTCACAGTGGAGGCAGGGTTGCATCAGGTTCCATAGCATCACCACGGTCTCCAGAGCTCCCAGAGGTTCTGTGGTGTTACAGAGGAGGCAGGGTTGCATCAGGTTCCATAGCATCACCACGGTCTCCAGGGCTCCAAGAGCTTCTGTGGTGTCACAGAGGAGGCAGGGTTGCATCAGGTTCAATAGCATCAGCACAGTCTCAAGGGCTCCCCTGAGCTTCTGTGGTGGTGTCACAGAGGAGCCAGGCTTCCTTGTAGTTCCCCAGCATCACAAAGGCTCTCCTGGGAGCCACGGGTCACAAAGCACCGTGGGCTCTGTGCAGCCCCGCTGTGTCACAATGGCCGCTGGCTTCCACGAGCCCCCGCAATGTCCCAGTGGGCCCCGTGGCTTTAGGAGTGGGTGGCTGGGAGTTGGTGCCAGCGGCTGGGGGAGCAGCAGCAGGGACTGTGTGTGGACAGTGCCATGGCCACTTGTGTGGCCACTGGTGTCTCTGTGCCAGGCACAGCCGTGGTGTGTAACACCGGCTCTGGGTCCTTTGGCTGTGCAGGTGGCAGTCACGGCCTGGAGCAGGGCTGCTCCCGGGGGACAGCCTGGGGCAGGAGGCTGCTGGAGATTCATTCCCCACACTCCTTGTCATGAGGTGCTCAGAGTGATTGGAAAGGCTGTTGGCAGCAGGCAGTTCTCTGGGTTCAAGCTGTGGAGCTGTCAGCGGGAATGCAAAGGCCAAGCTGGTGAGCCTTTTGTCCTGGTGCCTTTAGTGTGTGAGCAGTCCCTGGTGCCGTTGTCTTTGGATCCTGAGTGTGGGAGAGGCAAGGCTTAGGATGGTGCGTAGAGCTGAGAAGGAAAGTGCCGAGAGCAGCGTGTGTGCTGCTGCTTTGAGGGGTGCAGTTGAAGTTGTAGGCAGCAAGAGCTTTCTCAGCTGGCCCTTTTGTGAGCTCTGCTTTTGCCAGATGACTTCCATCTTACCCTCTTACCATCTTAGCCTCTCATTTTTGCATATCCCAAACCCCCTTCCAAACATCCAGCAGCTGCTTGTAAAGAAGAAGTCCTAGAACAAAAAGCCAGTGCTGCCTTTCATAGCCCCTTTGCTGTCTATGAAGTAGAGGAAAGAAGCTAGTGAGACGCACTTTCTTTCTCAACTCCATAGAGCGCATCCTTCTCTCAAGGTGGCAGAGTCCTTGGCGGAAGTGAAGCATCTGCAGCTGCAGTTCAGACTGAGAGATGTGCCAGGACAGGAAACATTTGCTGACCTTCCCTGTTCCCTGTGCAACATGATTCTCGCATCCCAGTCACTTTCACATACCTTCGGTACCCCTGAGTCCAAGCAGCTAAAGCTCACAGAGACAGAAGTGTCAGGAAGGAAAACGTTCCAAAAGCACCCCCTTCTCTTATCAGCATATAAATTGTGCACAACAGGCTGCGGCACCGAACCTTCCTTCTCAGATAGACATGCCATCACACTTTTCACTCTTGCAGCTCGGTTGAAAAGCTCCAGCAGCTGCTCCCGCAATAGCAAAAGGTTCTAGAAGTGAAAGCCAGTTTGGGGCTGCACCTTCTCCTTGCCGCATGTAAGCCACACCAAACTCCCTGATGCACTCTGTCCTCCCCTTCTCAAAGGAGTAGACGGTGGCATCAGGACACACCTGTGTCCCAGCAGCTGGGTGCCCAGCCGGGAGCAGGAGCAGGGCTGGGGCTGCTCCCAAAGTTGCCCCGCCCCAATGCCAGAGCCGGACATATGCTGAGGGGGGGCTGGATCAGGCTTTATTGTCCAGCTGCATGCCAGGAGTGAGCACAAAATCTACCTGCATTCTCTGCAGCATGCCATCCTGGAGCAGAGCCATTGCCAAAGGAAGCCGTGAGCCCGTGCCAAGCCAGTGCCGGAGTGGGATCCTAGCAGCACCTGTGGAAGCCGGGAGAGAGGAGCCCACCTGGAGCAGGTTCGTGCAGGATTAATCATCCCGTGGCTTCCCACCAGGGTCCTGTTGCTTCCAAAAGGCCCCACAGTGTCACTGTGGCCCCTCGGTTCCACCAGGTTCCATAGCGTCACTGTGGTGTCCAGGGTTCCGTCAGCTTCGCCAGCATCCCCACGGTCTGCAGAGCTCCCCGAGCTTCTGTGGTGTCACAGTGGAGGCAGGGTTGCATCAGGTTCCATAGCATCAGCACGGTCTCCAGGGCTCCCAGAGGTTCTGTGGTGTCACAGTGGAGGCAGGGTTGCATCAGGTTCCATAGCATCACCACAGTCTCCAGGGCTCCCTGAGCTTCTGTGGTGTCACAGTGGAGGCAGGGTTGCTTCAGGTTCCATAGCATCACCACGGTCTCCAGAGCTCCCAGAGGTTCTGTGGTGTTACAGAGGAGGCAGGGTTGCATCAGGTTCCATAGCATCACCACGGTCTCCAGGGCTCCAAGAGCTTCTGTGGTGTCACAGAGGAGGCAGGGTTGCATCAGGTTCAATAGCATCAGCACAGTCTCAAGGGCTCCCCTGAGCTTCTGTGGTGGTGTCACAGAGGAGCCAGGCTTCCTTGTAGTTCCCCAGCATCACAAAGGCTCTCCTGGGAGCCACGGGTCACAAAGCACCGTGGGCTCTGTGCAGCCCCGCTGTGTCACAATGGCCGCTGGCTTCCACGAGCCCCCGCAATGTCCCAGTGGGCCCCGTAGCTTTAGGAGTGGGTGGCTGGGAGTTGGTGCCAGCGGCTGGGGGAGCAGCAGCAGGGACTGTGTGTGGACAGTGCCATGGCCACTTGTGTGGCCACTGGTGTCTCTGTGCCAGGCACAGCCGTGGTGTGTAACACCGGCTCTGGGTCCTTTGGCTGTGCAGGTGGCAGTCACGGCCTGGAGCAGGGCTGCTCCCGGGGGACAGCCTGGGGCAGGAGGCTGCTGGAGATTCATTCCCCACACTCCTTGTCATGAGGTGCTCAGAGTGATTGGAAAGGCTGTTGGCAGCAGGCAGTTCTCTGGGTTCAAGCTGTGGAGCTGTCAGCGGGAATGCAAAGGCCAAGCTGGTGAGCCTTTTGTCCTGGTGCCTTTAGTGTGTGAGCAGTCCCTGGTGCCGTTGTCTTTGGATCCTGAGTGTGGGAGAGGCAAGGCTTAGGATGGTGCGTAGAGCTGAGAAGGAAAGTGCCGAGAGCAGCGTGTGTGCTGCTGCTTTGAGGGGTGCAGTTGAAGTTGTAGGCAGCAAGAGCTTTCTCAGCTGGCCCTTTTGTGAGCTCTGCTTTTGCCAGATGACTTCCATCTTACCCTCTTACCATCTTAGCCTCTCATTTTTGCATATCCCAAACCCCCTTCCAAACATCCAGCAGCTGCTTGTAAAGAAGAAGTCCTAGAACAAAAAGCCAGTGCTGCCTTTCATAGCCCCTTTGCTGTCTATGAAGTAGAGGAAAGAAGCTAGTGAGACGCACTTTCTTTCTCAACTCCATAGAGCGCATCCTTCTCTCAAGGTGGCAGAGTCCTTGGCGGAAGTGAAGCATCTGCAGCTGCAGTTCAGACTGAGAGATGTGCCAGGACAGGAAACATTTGCTGACCTTCCCTGTTCCCTGTGCAACATGATTCTCGCATCCCAGTCACTTTCACATACCTTCGGTATCCCTGAGTCCAAGCAGCTAAAGCTCACAGAGACAGAAGTGTCAGGAAGGAAAACGTTCCAAAAGCACCCCCTTCTCTTATCAGCATATAAATTGTGCACAACAGGCTGCGGCACCGAACCTTCCTTCTCAGATAGACATGCCATCACACTTTTCACTCTTGCAGCTCGGTTGAAAAGCTCCAGCAGCTGCTCCCGCAATAGCAAAAGGTTCTAGAAGTGAAAGCCAGTTTGGGGCTGCACCTTCTCCTTGCCGCATGTAAGCCACACCAAACTCCCTGATGCACTCTGTCCTCCCCTTCTCAAAGGAGTAGACGGTGGCATCAGGACACACCTGTGTCCCAGCAGCTGGGTGCCCAGCCGGGAGCAGGAGCAGGGCTGGGGCTGCTCCCAAAGTTGCCCCGCCCCAATGCCAGAGCCGGACATATGCTGAGGGGGGGCTGGATCAGGCTTTATTGTCCAGCTGCATGCCAGGAGTGAGCACAAAATCTACCTGCATTCTCTGCAGCATGCCATCCTGGAGCAGAGCCATTGCCAAAGGAAGCCGTGAGCCCGTGCCAAGCCAGTGCCGGAGTGGGATCCTAGCAGCACCTGTGGAAGCCGGGAGAGAGGAGCCCACCTGGAGCAGGTTCGTGCAGGATTAATCATCCCGTGGCTTCCCACCAGGGTCCTGTTGCTTCCAAAAGGCCCCACAGGGTCACTGTGGTCCCTCGGTTCCACCAGGTTCCATAGCGTCACTGTGGTGCCCAGGGTTCCGTCAGCTTCGCCAGCATCCCCACGGTCTGCAGAGCTCCCCGAGCTTCTGTGGTGTCACAGTGGAGGCAGGGTTGCATCAGGTTCCATAGCATCAGCACGGTCTCCAGGGCTCCCAGAGGTTCTGTGGTGTCACAGTGGAGGCAGGGTTGCATCAGGTTCCATAGCATCACCACGGTCTCCAGGGCTCCCCTGAGCTTCTGTGGTGGTGTCACAGAGGAGCCAGGCTTCCTTGTAGTTCCCCAGCATCACAAAGGCTCTCCTGGGAGCCACGGGTCACAAAGCACCGTGGGCTCTGTGCAGCCCCGCTGTGTCACAATGGCCGCTGGCTTCCACGAGCCCCCGCAGTGTCCCAGTGGGCCCCGTAGCTTTAGGAGTGGGTGGCTGGGAGTTGGTGCCAGCGGCTGGGGGAGCAGCAGCAGGGACTGTGTGTGGACAGTGCCATGGCCACTTGTGTGGCCACTGGTGTCTCTGTGCCAGGCACAGCCGTGGTGTGTAACACCGGCTCTGGGTCCTTTGGCTGTGCAGGTGGCAGTCACGGCCTGGAGCAGGGCTGCTCCCGGGGGACAGCCTGGGGCAGGAGGCTGCTGGAGATTCATTCCCCACACTCCTTGTCATGAGGTGCTCAGAGTGATTGGAAAGGCTGTTGGCAGCAGGCAGTTCTCTGGGTTCAAGCTGTGGAGCTGTCAGCGGGAATGCAAAGGCCAAGCTGGTGAGCCTTTTGTCCTGGTGCCTTTAGTGTGTGAGCAGTCCCTGGTGCCGTTGTCTTTGGATCCTGAGTGTGGGAGAGGCAAGGCTTAGGATGGTGCGTAGAGCTGAGAAGGAAAGTGCCGAGAGCAGCGTGTGTGCTGCTGCTTTGAGGGGTGCAGTTGAAGTTGTAGGCAGCAAGAGCTTTCTCAGCTGGCCCTTTTGTGAGCTCTGCTTTTGCCAGATGACTTCCATCTTACCCTCTTACCATCTTAGCCTCTCATTTTTGCATATCCCAAACCCCCTTCCAAACATCCAGCAGCTGCTTGTAAAGAAGAAGTCCTAGAACAAAAAGCCAGTGCTGCCTTTCATAGCCCCTTTGCTGTCTATGAAGTAGAGGAAAGAAGCTAGTGAGACGCACTTTCTTTCTCAACTCCATAGAGCGCATCCTTCTCTCAAGGTGGCAGAGTCCTTGGCGGAAGTGAAGCATCTGCAGCTGCAGTTCAGACTGAGAGATGTGCCAGGACAGGAAACATTTGCTGACCTTCCCTGTTCCCTGTGCAACATGATTCTCGCATCCCAGTCACTTTCACATACCTTCGGTACCCCTGAGTCCAAGCAGCTAAAGCTCACAGAGACAGAAGTGTCAGGAAGGAAAACGTTGCAAAAGCACCCCCTTCTCTTATCAGCATATAAATTGTGCACAACAGGCTGCGGCACCGAACCTTCCTTCTCAGATAGACATGCCATCACACTTTTCACTCTTGCAGCTCGGTTGAAAAGCTCCAGCAGCTGCTCCCGCAATAGCAAAAGGTTCTAGAAGTGAAAGCCAGTTTGGGGCTGCACCTTCTCCTTGCCGCATGTAAGCCACACCAAACTCCCTGATGCACTCTGTCCTCCCCTTCTCAAAGGAGTAGACGGTGGCATCAGGACACACCTGTGTCCCAGCAGCTGGGTGCCCAGCCGGGAGCAGGAGCAGGGCTGGGGCTGCTCCCAAAGTTGCCCCGCCCCAATGCCAGAGCCGGACATATGCTGAGGGGGGGCTGGATCAGGCTTTATTGTCCAGCTGCATGCCAGGAGTGAGCACAAAATCTACCTGCATTCTCTGCAGCATGCCATCCTGGAGCAGAGCCATTGCCAAAGGAAGCCGTGAGCCCGTGCCAAGCCAGTGCCGGAGTGGGATCCTAGCAGCACCTGTGGAAGCCGGGAGAGAGGAGCCCACCTGGAGCAGGTTCGTGCAGGATTAATCATCCCGTGGCTTCCCACCAGGGTCCTGTTGCTTCCAAAAGGCCCCACAGTGTCACTGTGGCCCCTCGGTTCCACCAGGTTCCATAGCGTCACTGTGGTGCCCAGGGTTCCGTCAGCTTCGCCAGCATCCCCACGGTCTGCAGAGCTCCCCGAGCTTCTGTGGTGTCACAGTGGAGGCAGGGTTGCATCAGGTTCCATAGCATCAGCACGGTCTCCAGGGCTCCCAGAGGTTCTGTGGTGTCACAGTGGAGGCAGGGTTGCATCAGGTTCCATAGCATCACCACAGTCTCCAGGGCTCCCTGAGCTTCTGTGGTGTCACAGTGGAGGCAGGGTTGCATCAGGTTCCATAGCATCACCACGGTCTCCAGAGCTCCCAGAGGTTCTGTGGTGTTACAGAGGAGGCAGGGTTGCATCAGGTTCCATAGCATCACCACGGTCTCCAGGGCTCCAAGAGCTTCTGTGGTGTCACAGAGGAGGCAGGGTTGCATCAGGTTCAATAGCATCAGCACAGTCTCAAGGGCTCCCCTGAGCTTCTGTGGTGGTGTCACAGAGGAGCCAGGCTTCCTTGTAGTTCCCCAGCATCACAAAGGCTCTCCTGGGAGCCACGGGTCACAAAGCACCGTGGGCTCTGTGCAGCCCCGCTGTGTCACAATGGCCGCTGGCTTCCACGAGCCCCCGCAATGTCCCAGTGGGCCCCGTGGCTTTAGGAGTGGGTGGCTGGGAGTTGGTGCCAGCGGCTGGGGGAGCAGCAGCAGGGACTGTGTGTGGACAGTGCCATGGCCACTTGTGTGGCCACTGGTGTCTCTGTGCCAGGCACAGCCGTGGTGTGTAACACCGGCTCTGGGTCCTTTGGCTGTGCAGGTGGCAGTCACGGCCTGGAGCAGGGCTGCTCCCGGGGGACAGCCTGGGGCAGGAGGCTGCTGGAGATTCATTCCCCACACTCCTTGTCATGAGGTGCTCAGAGTGATTGGAAAGGCTGTTGGCAGCAGGCAGTTCTCTGGGTTCAAGCTGTGGAGCTGTCAGCGGGAATGCAAAGGCCAAGCTGGTGAGCCTTTTGTCCTGGTGCCTTTAGTGTGTGAGCAGTCCCTGGTGCCGTTGTCTTTGGATCCTGAGTGTGGGAGAGGCAAGGCTTAGGATGGTGCGTAGAGCTGAGAAGGAAAGTGCCGAGAGCAGCGTGTGTGCTGCTGCTTTGAGGGGTGCAGTTGAAGTTGTAGGCAGCAAGAGCTTTCTCAGCTGGCCCTTTTGTGAGCTCTGCTTTTGCCAGATGACTTCCATCTTACCCTCTTACCATCTTAGCCTCTCATTTTTGCATATCCCAAACCCCCTTCCAAACATCCAGCAGCTGCTTGTAAAGAAGAAGTCCTAGAACAAAAAGCCAGTGCTGCCTTTCATAGCCCCTTTGCTGTCTATGAAGTAGAGGAAAGAAGCTAGTGAGACGCACTTTCTTTCTCAACTCCATAGAGCGCATCCTTCTCTCAAGGTGGCAGAGTCCTTGGCGGAAGTGAAGCATCTGCAGCTGCAGTTCAGACTGAGAGATGTGCCAGGACAGGAAACATTTGCTGACCTTCCCTGTTCCCTGTGCAACATGATTCTCGCATCCCAGTCACTTTCACATACCTTCGGTACCCCTGAGTCCAAGCAGCTAAAGCTCACAGAGACAGAAGTGTCAGGAAGGAAAACGTTCCAAAAGCACCCCCTTCTCTTATCAGCATATAAATTGTGCACAACAGGCTGCGGCACCGAACCTTCCTTCTCAGATAGACATGCCATCACACTTTTCACTCTTGCAGCTCGGTTGAAAAGCTCCAGCAGCTGCTCCCGCAATAGCAAAAGGTTCTAGAAGTGAAAGCCAGTTTGGGGCTGCACCTTCTCCTTGCCGCATGTAAGCCACACCAAACTCCCTGATGCACTCTGTCCTCCCCTTCTCAAAGGAGTAGACGGTGGCATCAGGACACACCTGTGTCCCAGCAGCTGGGTGCCCAGCCGGGAGCAGGAGCAGGGCTGGGGCTGCTCCCAAAGTTGCCCCGCCCCAATGCCAGAGCCGGACATATGCTGAGGGGGGGCTGGATCAGGCTTTATTGTCCAGCTGCATGCCAGGAGTGAGCACAAAATCTACCTGCATTCTCTGCAGCATGCCATCCTGGAGCAGAGCCATTGCCAAAGGAAGCCGTGAGCCCGTGCCAAGCCAGTGCCGGAGTGGGATCCTAGCAGCACCTGTGGAAGCCGGGAGAGAGGAGCCCACCTGGAGCAGGTTCGTGCAGGATTAATCATCCCGTGGCTTCCCACCAGGGTCCTGTTGCTTCCAAAAGGCCCCACAGTGTCACTGTGGCCCCTCGGTTCCACCAGGTTCCATAGCGTCACTGTGGTGTCCAGGGTTCCGTCAGCTTCGCCAGCATCCCCACGGTCTGCAGAGCTCCCCGAGCTTCTGTGGTGTCACAGTGGAGGCAGGGTTGCATCAGGTTCCATAGCATCAGCACGGTCTCCAGGGCTCCCAGAGGTTCTGTGGTGTCACAGTGGAGGCAGGGTTGCATCAGGTTCCATAGCATCACCACAGTCTCCAGGGCTCCCTGAGCTTCTGTGGTGTCACAGTGGAGGCAGGGTTGCATCAGGTTCCATAGCATCACCACGGTCTCCAGAGCTCCCAGAGGTTCTGTGGTGTTACAGAGGAGGCAGGGTTGCATCAGGTTCCATAGCATCACCACGGTCTCCAGGGCTCCAAGAGCTTCTGTGGTGTCACAGAGGAGGCAGGGTTGCATCAGGTTCAATAGCATCAGCACAGTCTCAAGGGCTCCCCTGAGCTTCTGTGGTGGTGTCACAGAGGAGCCAGGCTTCCTTGTAGTTCCCCAGCATCACAAAGGCTCTCCTGGGAGCCACGGGTCACAAAGCACCGTGGGCTCTGTGCAGCCCCGCTGTGTCACAATGGCCGCTGGCTTCCACGAGCCCCCGCAATGTCCCAGTGGGCCCCGTAGCTTTAGGAGTGGGTGGCTGGGAGTTGGTGCCAGCGGCTGGGGGAGCAGCAGCAGGGACTGTGTGTGGACAGTGCCATGGCCACTTGTGTGGCCACTGGTGTCTCTGTGCCAGGCACAGCCGTGGTGTGTAACACCGGCTCTGGGTCCTTTGGCTGTGCAGGTGGCAGTCACGGCCTGGAGCAGGGCTGCTCCCGGGGGACAGCCTGGGGCAGGAGGCTGCTGGAGATTCATTCCCCACACTCCTTGTCATGAGGTGCTCAGAGTGATTGGAAAGGCTGTTGGCAGCAGGCAGTTCTCTGGGTTCAAGCTGTGGAGCTGTCAGCGGGAATGCAAAGGCCAAGCTGGTGAGCCTTTTGTCCTGGTGCCTTTAGTGTGTGAGCAGTCCCTGGTGCCGTTGTCTTTGGATCCTGAGTGTGGGAGAGGCAAGGCTTAGGATGGTGCGTAGAGCTGAGAAGGAAAGTGCCGAGAGCAGCGTGTGTGCTGCTGCTTTGAGGGGTGCAGTTGAAGTTGTAGGCAGCAAGAGCTTTCTCAGCTGGCCCTTTTGTGAGCTCTGCTTTTGCCAGATGACTTCCATCTTACCCTCTTACCATCTTAGCCTCTCATTTTTGCATATCCCAAACCCCCTTCCAAACATCCAGCAGCTGCTTGTAAAGAAGAAGTCCTAGAACAAAAAGCCAGTGCTGCCTTTCATAGCCCCTTTGCTGTCTATGAAGTAGAGGAAAGAAGCTAGTGAGACGCACTTTCTTTCTCAACTCCATAGAGCGCATCCTTCTCTCAAGGTGGCAGAGTCCTTGGCGGAAGTGAAGCATCTGCAGCTGCAGTTCAGACTGAGAGATGTGCCAGGACAGGAAACATTTGCTGACCTTCCCTGTTCCCTGTGCAACATGATTCTCGCATCCCAGTCACTTTCACATACCTTCGGTACCCCTGAGTCCAAGCAGCTAAAGCTCACAGAGACAGAAGTGTCAGGAAGGAAAACGTTGCAAAAGCACCCCCTTCTCTTATCAGCATATAAATTGTGCACAACAGGCTGCGGCACCGAACCTTCCTTCTCAGATAGACATGCCATCACACTTTTCACTCTTGCAGCTCGGTTGAAAAGCTCCAGCAGCTGCTCCCGCAATAGCAAAAGGTTCTAGAAGTGAAAGCCAGTTTGGGGCTGCACCTTCTCCTTGCCGCATGTAAGCCACACCAAACTCCCTGATGCACTCTGTCCTCCCCTTCTCAAAGGAGTAGACGGTGGCATCAGGACACACCTGTGTCCCAGCAGCTGGGTGCCCAGCCGGGAGCAGGAGCAGGGCTGGGGCTGCTCCCAAAGTTGCCCCGCCCCAATGCCAGAGCCGGACATATGCTGAGGGGGGGCTGGATCAGGCTTTATTGTCCAGCTGCATGCCAGGAGTGAGCACAAAATCTACCTGCATTCTCTGCAGCATGCCATCCTGGAGCAGAGCCATTGCCAAAGGAAGCCGTGAGCCCGTGCCAAGCCAGTGCCGGAGTGGGATCCTAGCAGCACCTGTGGAAGCCGGGAGAGAGGAGCCCACCTGGAGCAGGTTCGTGCAGGATTAATCATCCCGTGGCTTCCCACCAGGGTCCTGTTGCTTCCAAAAGGCCCCACAGTGTCACTGTGGCCCCTCGGTTCCACCAGGTTCCATAGCGTCACTGTGGTGCCCAGGGTTCCGTCAGCTTCGCCAGCATCCCCACGGTCTGCAGAGCTCCCCGAGCTTCTGTGGTGTCACAGTGGAGGCAGGGTTGCATCAGGTTCCATAGCATCAGCACGGTCTCCAGGGCTCCCAGAGGTTCTGTGGTGTCACAGTGGAGGCAGGGTTGCATCAGGTTCCATAGCATCACCACAGTCTCCAGGGCTCCCTGAGCTTCTGTGGTGTCACAGTGGAGGCAGGGTTGCATCAGGTTCCATAGCATCAGCACGGTCTCCAGGGCTCCCCTGAGCTTCTGTGGTGGTGTCACAGAGGAGCCAGGCTTCCTTGTAGTTCCCCAGCATCACAAAGGCTCTCCTGGGAGCCACGGGTCACAAAGCACCGTGGGCTCTGTGCAGCCCCGCTGTGTCACAATGGCCGCTGGCTTCCACGAGCCCCCGCAGTGTCCCAGTGGGCCCCGTAGCTTTAGGAGTGGGTGGCTGGGAGTTGGTGCCAGCGGCTGGGGGAGCAGCAGCAGGGACTGTGTGTGGACAGTGCCATGGCCACTTGTGTGGCCACTGGTGTCTCTGTGCCAGGCACAGCCGTGGTGTGTAACACCGGCTCTGGGTCCTTTGGCTGTGCAGGTGGCAGTCACGGCCTGGAGCAGGGCTGCTCCCGGGGGACAGCCTGGGGCAGGAGGCTGCTGGAGATTCATTCCCCACACTCCTTGTCATGAGGTGCTCAGAGTGATTGGAAAGGCTGTTGGCAGCAGGCAGTTCTCTGGGTTCAAGCTGTGGAGCTGTCAGCGGGAATGCAAAGGCCAAGCTGGTGAGCCTTTTGTCCTGGTGCCTTTAGTGTGTGAGCAGTCCCTGGTGCCGTTGTCTTTGGATCCTGAGTGTGGGAGAGGCAAGGCTTAGGATGGTGCGTAGAGCTGAGAAGGAAAGTGCCGAGAGCAGCGTGTGTGCTGCTGCTTTGAGGGGTGCAGTTGAAGTTGTAGGCAGCAAGAGCTTTCTCAGCTGGCCCTTTTGTGAGCTCTGCTTTTGCCAGATGACTTCCATCTTACCCTCTTACCATCTTAGCCTCTCATTTTTGCATATCCCAAACCCCCTTCCAAACATCCAGCAGCTGCTTGTAAAGAAGAAGTCCTAGAACAAAAAGCCAGTGCTGCCTTTCATAGCCCCTTTGCTGTCTATGAAGTAGAGGAAAGAAGCTAGTGAGACGCACTTTCTTTCTCAACTCCATAGAGCGCATCCTTCTCTCAAGGTGGCAGAGTCCTTGGCGGAAGTGAAGCATCTGCAGCTGCAGTTCAGACTGAGAGATGTGCCAGGACAGGAAACATTTGCTGACCTTCCCTGTTCCCTGTGCAACATGATTCTCGCATCCCAGTCACTTTCACATACCTTCGGTACCCCTGAGTCCAAGCAGCTAAAGCTCACAGAGACAGAAGTGTCAGGAAGGAAAACGTTCCAAAAGCACCCCCTTCTCTTATCAGCATATAAATTGTGCACAACAGGCTGCGGCACCGAACCTTCCTTCTCAGATAGACATGCCATCACACTTTTCACTCTTGCAGCTCGGTTGAAAAGCTCCAGCAGCTGCTCCCGCAATAGCAAAAGGTTCTAGAAGTGAAAGCCAGTTTGGGGCTGCACCTTCTCCTTGCCGCATGTAAGCCACACCAAACTCCCTGATGCACTCTGTCCTCCCCTTCTCAAAGGAGTAGACGGTGGCATCAGGACACACCTGTGTCCCAGCAGCTGGGTGCCCAGCCGGGAGCAGGAGCAGGGCTGGGGCTGCTCCCAAAGTTGCCCCGCCCCAATGCCAAAGCTGGACATATGCTGAGGGGGGGCTGGATCAGGCTTTATTGTCCAGCTGCATGCCAGGAGTGAGCACAAAATCTACCTGCATTCTCTGCAGCATGCCATCCTGGAGCAGAGCCATTGCCAAAGGAAGCCGTGAGCCCGTGCCAAGCCAGTGCCGGAGTGGGATCCTAGCAGCACCTGTGGAAGCCGGGAGAGAGGAGCCCACCTGGAGCAGGTTCGTGCAGGATTAATCATCCCGTGGCTTCCCACCAGGGTCCTGTTGCTTCCAAAAGGCCCCACAGTGTCACTGTGGCCCCTCGGTTCCACCAGGTTCCATAGCGTCACTGTGGTGCCCAGGGTTCCGTCAGCTTCGCCAGCATCCCCACGGTCTGCAGAGCTCCCCGAGCTTCTGTGGTGTCACAGTGGAGGCAGGGTTGCATCAGGTTCCATAGCATCAGCACGGTCTCCAGGGCTCCCAGAGGTTCTGTGGTGTCACAGTGGAGGCAGGGTTGCATCAGGTTCCATAGCATCACCACAGTCTCCAGGGCTCCCTGAGCTTCTGTGGTGTCACAGTGGAGGCAGGGTTGCATCAGGTTCCATAGCATCACCACGGTCTCCAGGGCTCCCCTGAGCTTCTGTGGTGGTGTCACAGAGGAGCCAGGCTTCCTTGTAGTTCCCCAGCATCACAAAGGCTCTCCTGGGAGCCACGGGTCACAAAGCACCGTGGGCTCTGTGCAGCCCCGCTGTGTCACAATGGCCGCTGGCTTCCACGAGCCCCCGCAGTGTCCCAGTGGGCCCCGTAGCTTTAGGAGTGGGTGGCTGGGAGTTGGTGCCAGCGGCTGGGGGAGCAGCAGCAGGGACTGTGTGTGGACAGTGCCATGGCCACTTGTGTGGCCACTGGTGTCTCTGTGCCAGGCACAGCCGTGGTGTGTAACACCGGCTCTGGGTCCTTTGGCTGTGCAGGTGGCAGTCACGGCCTGGAGCAGGGCTGCTCCCGGGGGACAGCCTGGGGCAGGAGGCTGCTGGAGATTCATTCCCCACACTCCTTGTCATGAGGTGCTCAGAGTGATTGGAAAGGCTGTTGGCAGCAGGCAGTTCTCTGGGTTCAAGCTGTGGAGCTGTCAGCGGGAATGCAAAGGCCAAGCTGGTGAGCCTTTTGTCCTGGTGCCTTTAGTGTGTGAGCAGTCCCTGGTGCCGTTGTCTTTGGATCCTGAGTGTGGGAGAGGCAAGGCTTAGGATGGTGCGTAGAGCTGAGAAGGAAAGTGCCGAGAGCAGCGTGTGTGCTGCTGCTTTGAGGGGTGCAGTTGAAGTTGTAGGCAGCAAGAGCTTTCTCAGCTGGCCCTTTTGTGAGCTCTGCTTTTGCCAGATGACTTCCATCTTACCCTCTTACCATCTTAGCCTCTCATTTTTGCATATCCCAAACCCCCTTCCAAACATCCAGCAGCTGCTTGTAAAGAAGAAGTCCTAGAACAAAAAGCCAGTGCTGCCTTTCATAGCCCCTTTGCTGTCTATGAAGTAGAGGAAAGAAGCTAGTGAGACGCACTTTCTTTCTCAACTCCATAGAGCGCATCCTTCTCTCAAGGTGGCAGAGTCCTTGGCGGAAGTGAAGCATCTGCAGCTGCAGTTCAGACTGAGAGATGTGCCAGGACAGGAAACATTTGCTGACCTTCCCTGTTCCCTGTGCAACATGATTCTCGCATCCCAGTCACTTTCACATACCTTCGGTATCCCTGAGTCCAAGCAGCTAAAGCTCACAGAGACAGAAGTGTCAGGAAGGAAAACGTTGCAAAAGCACCCCCTTCTCTTATCAGCATATAAATTGTGCACAACAGGCTGCGGCACCGAACCTTCCTTCTCAGATAGACATGCCATCACACTTTTCACTCTTGCAGCTCGGTTGAAAAGCTCCAGCAGCTGCTCCCGCAATAGCAAAAGGTTCTAGAAGTGAAAGCCAGTTTGGGGCTGCACCTTCTCCTTGCCGCATGTAAGCCACACCAAACTCCCTGATGCACTCTGTCCTCCCCTTCTCAAAGGAGTAGACGGTGACATCAGGACACACCTGTGTCCCAGCAGCTGGGTGCCCAGCCGGGAGCAGGAGCAGGGCTGGGGCTGCTCCCAAAGTTGCCCCGCCCCAATGCCAGAGCCGGACATATGCTGAGGGGGGGCTGGATCAGGCTTTATTGTCCAGCTGCATGCCAGGATTGAGCACAAAATCTACCTGCATTCTCTGCAGCATGCCATCCTGGAGCAGAGCCATTGCCAAAGGAAGCCGTGAGCCCGTGCCAAGCCAGTGCCGGAGTGGGATCCTAGCAGCACCTGTGGAAGCCGGGAGAGAGGAGCCCACCTGGAGCAGGTTCGTGCAGGATTAATCATCCCGTGGCTTCCCACCAGGGTCCTGTTGCTTCCAAAAGGCCCCACAGCGTCACTGTGGCCCCTCGGTTCCACCAGGTTCCATAGCGTCACTGTGGTGCCCAGGGTTCCGTCAGCTTCGCCAGCATCCCCACGGTCTGCAGAGCTCCCCGAGCTTCTGTGGTGTCACAGTGGAGGCAGGGTTGCATCAGGTTCCATAGCATCAGCACGGTCTCCAGGGCTCCCAGAGGTTCTGTGGTGTCACAGTGGAGGCAGGGTTGCATCAGGTTCCATAGCATCACCACAGTCTCCAGGGCTCCCTGAGCTTCTGTGGTGTCACAGTGGAGGCAGGGTTGCATCAGGTTCCATAGCATCAGCACGGTCTCCAGGGCTCCCAGAGGTTCTGTGGTGTCACAGAGGAGGCAGGGTTGCATCAGGTTCCATAGCATCACCACGGTCTCCAGGGCTCCAAGAGCTTCTGTGGTGTCACAGAGGAGGCAGGGTTGCATCAGGTTCAATAGCATCAGCACGGTCTCCAGGGCTCCCCTGAGCTTCTGTGGTGGTGTCACAGAGGAGCCAGGCTTCCTTGTAGTTCCCCAGCATCACAAAGGCTCTCCTGGGAGCCACGGGTCACAAAGCACCGTGGGCTCTGTGCAGCCCCGCTGTGTCACAATGGCCGCTGGCTTCCACGAGCCCCCGCAGTGTCCCAGTGGGCCCCGTGGCTTTAGGAGTGGGTGGCTGGGAGTTGGTGCCAGCGGCTGGGGGAGCAGCAGCAGGGACTGTGTGTGGACAGTGCCATGGCCACTTGTGTGGCCACTGGTGTCTCTGTGCCAGGCACAGCCGTGGTGTGTAACACCGGCTCTGGGTCCTTTGGCTGTGCAGGTGGCAGTCACGGCCTGGAGCAGGGCTGCTCCCGGGGGACAGCCTGGGGCAGGAGGCTGCTGGAGATTCATTCCCCACACTCCTTGTCATGAGGTGCTCAGAGTGATTGGAAAGGCTGTTGGCAGCAGGCAGTTCTCTGGGTTCAAGCTGTGGAGCTGTCAGCGGGAATGCAAAGGCCAAGCTGGTGAGCCTTTTGTCCTGGTGCCTTTAGTGTGTGAGCAGTCCCTGGTGCCGTTGTCTTTGGATCCTGAGTGTGGGAGAGGCAAGGCTTAGGATGGTGCGTAGAGCTGAGAAGGAAAGTGCCGAGAGCAGCGTGTGTGCTGCTGCTTTGAGGGGTGCAGTTGAAGTTGTAGGCAGCAAGAGCTTTCTCAGCTGGCCCTTTTGTGAGCTCTGCTTTTGCCAGATGACTTCCATCTTACCCTCTTACCATCTTAGCCTCTCATTTTTGCATATCCCAAACCCCCTTCCAAACATCCAGCAGCTGCTTGTAAAGAAGAAGTCCTAGAACAAAAAGCCAGTGCTGCCTTTCATAGCCCCTTTGCTGTCTATGAAGTAGAGGAAAGAAGCTAGTGAGACGCACTTTCTTTCTCAACTCCATAGAGCGCATCCTTCTCTCAAGGTGGCAGAGTCCTTGGCGGAAGTGAAGCATCTGCAGCTGCAGTTCAGACTGAGAGATGTGCCAGGACAGGAAACATTTGCTGACCTTCCCTGTTCCCTGTGCAACATGATTCTCGCATCCCAGTCACTTTCACATACCTTCGGTACCCCTGAGTCCAAGCAGCTAAAGCTCACAGAGACAGAAGTGTCAGGAAGGAAAACGTTCCAAAAGCACCCCCTTCTCTTATCAGCATATAAATTGTGCACAACAGGCTGCGGCACCGAACCTTCCTTCTCAGATAGACATGCCATCACACTTTTCACTCTTGCAGCTCGGTTGAAAAGCTCCAGCAGCTGCTCCCGCAATAGCAAAAGGTTCTAGAAGTGAAAGCCAGTTTGGGGCTGCACCTTCTCCTTGCCGCATGTAAGCCACACCAAACTCCCTGATGCACTCTGTCCTCCCCTTCTCAAAGGAGTAGACGGTGGCATCAGGACACACCTGTGTCCCAGCAGCTGGGTGCCCAGCCGGGAGCAGGAGCAGGGCTGGGGCTGCTCCCAAAGTTGCCCCGCCCCAATGCCAGAGCCGGACATATGCTGAGGGGGGGCTGGATCAGGCTTTATTGTCCAGCTGCATGCCAGGAGTGAGCACAAAATCTACCTGCATTCTCTGCAGCATGCCATCCTGGAGCAGAGCCATTGCCAAAGGAAGCCGTGAGCCCGTGCCAAGCCAGTGCCGGAGTGGGATCCTAGCAGCACCTGTGGAAGCCGGGAGAGAGGAGCCCACCTGGAGCAGGTTCGTGCAGGATTAATCATCCCGTGGCTTCCCACCAGGGTCCTGTTGCTTCCAAAAGGCCCCACAGTGTCACTGTGGCCCCTCGGTTCCACCAGGTTCCATAGCGTCACTGTGGTGCCCAGGGTTCCGTCAGCTTCGCCAGCATCCCCACGGTCTGCAGAGCTCCCCGAGCTTCTGTGGTGTCACAGTGGAGGCAGGGTTGCATCAGGTTCCATAGCATCAGCACGGTCTCCAGGGCTCCCAGAGGTTCTGTGGTGTCACAGTGGAGGCAGGGTTGCATCAGGTTCCATAGCATCACCACAGTCTCCAGGGCTCCCTGAGCTTCTGTGGTGTCACAGTGGAGGCAGGGTTGCATCAGGTTCCATAGCATCAGCACGGTCTCCAGGGCTCCCAGAGGTTCTGTGGTGTCACAGAGGAGGCAGGGTTGCATCAGGTTCCATAGCATCACCACGGTCTCCAGGGCTCCCAGAGGTTCTGTGGTGTCACAGAGGAGGCAGGGTTGCATCAGGTTCAATAGCATCAGCACGGTCTCCAGGGCTCCCCTGAGCTTCTGTGGTGGTGTCACAGAGGAGCCAGGCTTCCTTGTAGTTCCCCAGCATCACAAAGGCTCTCCTGGGAGCCACGGGTCACAAAGCACCGTGGGCTCTGTGCAGCCCCGCTGTGTCACAATGGCCGCTGGCTTCCACGAGCCCCCGCAGTGTCCCAGTGGGCCCCGTGGCTTTAGGAGTGGGTGGCTGGGAGTTGGTGCCAGCGGCTGGGGGAGCAGCAGCAGGGACTGTGTGTGGACAGTGCCATGGCCACTTGTGTGGCCACTGGTGTCTCTGTGCCAGGCACAGCCGTGGTGTGTAACACCGGCTCTGGGTCCTTTGGCTGTGCAGGTGGCAGTCACGGCCTGGAGCAGGGCTGCTCCCGGGGGACAGCCTGGGGCAGGAGGCTGCTGGAGATTCATTCCCCACACTCCTTGTCATGAGGTGCTCAGAGTGATTGGAAAGGCTGTTGGCAGCAGGCAGTTCTCTGGGTTCAAGCTGTGGAGCTGTCAGCGGGAATGCAAAGGCCAAGCTGGTGAGCCTTTTGTCCTGGTGCCTTTAGTGTGTGAGCAGTCCCTGGTGCCGTTGTCTTTGGATCCTGAGTGTGGGAGAGGCAAGGCTTAGGATGGTGCGTAGAGCTGAGAAGGAAAGTGCCGAGAGCAGCGTGTGTGCTGCTGCTTTGAGGGGTGCAGTTGAAGTTGTAGGCAGCAAGAGCTTTCTCAGCTGGCCCTTTTGTGAGCTCTGCTTTTGCCAGATGACTTCCATCTTACCCTCTTACCATCTTAGCCTCTCATTTTTGCATATCCCAAACCCCCTTCCAAACATCCAGCAGCTGCTTGTAAAGAAGAAGTCCTAGAACAAAAAGCCAGTGCTGCCTTTCATAGCCCCTTTGCTGTCTATGAAGTAGAGGAAAGAAGCTAGTGAGACGCACTTTCTTTCTCAACTCCATAGAGCGCATCCTTCTCTCAAGGTGGCAGAGTCCTTGGCGGAAGTGAAGCATCTGCAGCTGCAGTTCAGACTGAGAGATGTGCCAGGACAGGAAACATTTGCTGACCTTCCCTGTTCCCTGTGCAACATGATTCTCGCATCCCAGTCACTTTCACATACCTTCGGTACCCCTGAGTCCAAGCAGCTAAAGCTCACAGAGACAGAAGTGTCAGGAAGGAAAACGTTCCAAAAGCACCCCCTTCTCTTATCAGCATATAAATTGTGCACAACAGGCTGCGGCACCGAACCTTCCTTCTCAGATAGACATGCCATCACACTTTTCACTCTTGCAGCTCGGTTGAAAAGCTCCAGCAGCTGCTCCCGCAATAGCAAAAGGTTCTAGAAGTGAAAGCCAGTTTGGGGCTGCACCTTCTCCTTGCCGCATGTAAGCCACACCAAACTCCCTGATGCACTCTGTCCTCCCCTTCTCAAAGGAGTAGACGGTGGCATCAGGACACACCTGTGTCCCAGCAGCTGGGTGCCCAGCCGGGAGCAGGAGCAGGGCTGGGGCTGCTCCCAAAGTTGCCCCGCCCCAATGCCAGAGCCGGACATATGCTGAGGGGGGGCTGGATCAGGCTTTATTGTCCAGCTGCATGCCAGGAGTGAGCACAAAATCTACCTGCATTCTCTGCAGCATGCCATCCTGGAGCAGAGCCATTGCCAAAGGAAGCCGTGAGCCCGTGCCAAGCCAGTGCCGGAGTGGGATCCTAGCAGCACCTGTGGAAGCCGGGAGAGAGGAGCCCACCTGGAGCAGGTTCGTGCAGGATTAATCATCCCGTGGCTTCCCACCAGGGTCCTGTTGCTTCCAAAAGGCCCCACAGTGTCACTGTGGCCCCTCGGTTCCACCAGGTTCCATAGCGTCACTGTGGTGCCCAGGGTTCCGTCAGCTTCGCCAGCATCCCCACGGTCTGCAGAGCTCCCCGAGCTTCTGTGGTGTCACAGTGGAGGCAGGGTTGCATCAGGTTCCATAGCATCAGCACGGTCTCCAGGGCTCCCAGAGGTTCTGTGGTGTCACAGTGGAGGCAGGGTTGCATCAGGTTCCATAGCATCACCACAGTCTCCAGGGCTCCCTGAGCTTCTGTGGTGTCACAGTGGAGGCAGGGTTGCATCAGGTTCCATAGCATCAGCACGGTCTCCAGGGCTCCCAGAGGTTCTGTGGTGTCACAGAGGAGGCAGGGTTGCATCAGGTTCCATAGCATCAGCACGGTCTCCAGGGCTCCCAGAGGTTCTGTGGTGTCACAGAGGAGGCAGGGTTGCATCAGGTTCAATAGCATCAGCACGGTCTCCAGGGCTCCCCTGAGCTTCTGTGGTGGTGTCACAGAGGAGCCAGGCTTCCTTGTAGTTCCCCAGCATCACAAAGGCTCTCCTGGGAGCCACGGGTCACAAAGCACCGTGGGCTCTGTGCAGCCCCGCTGTGTCACAATGGCCGCTGGCTTCCACGAGCCCCCGCAGTGTCCCAGTGGGCCCCGTGGCTTTAGGAGTGGGTGGCTGGGAGTTGGTGCCAGCGGCTGGGGGAGCAGCAGCAGGGACTGTGTGTGGACAGTGCCATGGCCACTTGTGTGGCCACTGGTGTCTCTGTGCCAGGCACAGCCGTGGTGTGTAACACCGGCTCTGGGTCCTTTGGCTGTGCAGGTGGCAGTCACAGCCTGGAGCAGGGCTGCTCCCGGGGGACAGCCTGGGGCAGGAGGCTGCTGGAGATTCATTCCCCACACGCTGCAGCTCCTTGTCATGAGGTGCTCAGAGTGATTGGAAAGGCTGTTGGCAGCAGGCAGTTCTCTGGGTTCAAGCTGTGGAGCTGTCAGCGGGAATGCAAAGGCCAAGCTGGTGAGCCTTTTGTCCTGGTGCCTTTAGTGTGTGAGCAGTCCCTGGTGCCGTTGTCTTTGGATCCTGAGTGTGGGAGAGGCAAGGCTTAGGATGGTGCGTAGAGCTGAGAAGGAAAGTGCCGAGAGCAGCGTGTGTGCTGCTGCTTTGAGGGGTGCAGTTGAAGTTGTAGGCAGCAAGAGCTTTCTCAGCTGGCCCTTTTGTGAGCTCTGCTTTTGCCAGATGACTTCCATCTTACCCTCTTACCATCTTAGCCTCTCATTTTTGCATATCCCAAACCCCCTTCCAAACATCCAGCAGCTGCTTGTAAAGAAGAAGTCCTAGAACAAAAAGCCAGTGCTGCCTTTCATAGCCCCTTTGCTGTCTATGAAGTAGAGGAAAGAAGCTAGTGAGACGCACTTTCTTTCTCAACTCCATAGAGCACATCCTTCTCTCAAGGTGGCAGAGTCCTTGGCGGAAGTGAAGCATCTGCAGCTGCAGTTCAGACTGAGAGATGTGCCAGGACAGGAAACATTTGCTGACCTTCCCTGTTCCCTGTGCAACATGATTCTCGCATCCCAGTCACTTTCACACACCTTCGGTATCCCTGAGTCCAAGCAGCTAAAGCTCACAGAGACAGAAGTGTCAGGAAGGAAAACGTTGCAAAAGCACCCCCTTCTCTTATCAGCATATAAATTGTGCACAACAGGCTGCGGCACCGAACCTTCCTTCTCAGATAGACATGCCATCACACTTTTCACTCTTGCAGCTCGGTTGAAAAGCTCCAGCAGCTGCTCCCGCAATAGCAAAAGGTTCTAGAAGTGAAAGCCAGTTCGGGGCTGCACCTTCTCCTTGCCGCATGTAAGCCACACCAAACTCCCTGATGCACTCTGTCCTCCCCTTCTCAAAGGAGTAGACGGTGGCATCAGGACACACCTGTGTCCCAGCAGCTGGGTGCCCAGCCGGGAGCAGGAGCAGGGCTGGGGCTGCTCCCAAAGTTGCCCCGCCCCAATGCCAGAGCCAGACATGGGCTGAGGGGGGGCTGGATCAGGCTTTATTGTCCAGCTGCATGCCAGGAGTGAGCACAAAATCTACCTGCATTCTCTGCAGCATGCCATCCTGGAGCAGAGCCATTCCCAAATGAGGCTGCTGGGATGTGGGGGAATGCTGAGGGCAGGACAGGGGGCTGACAGTGCCCAGACTTTCTGGGGCTATTCCCAGGAGGCCCCAGGGCCTGAGGACAAGGTGTGTCCTCTAAGCCCTTGGTGGAAGATACGCTGCCATGACCCTGGGCACCAAGTCTTGGCTTCTCCTGGACACTGCCAGCCCTGCCAGGGCCCTTGGCCATGTCCAGCACAGCTTGTCCTGCGCTGTCCCACCGCTGCTGCTGTGTCCCTGCAGGCTGCACACTCCCATCTCACTGCCCCACCACCAGCTCTGCCCTGCCACCTCCAGCCCTGGCCTGAGCTGTGCCCAGCCTCACCCTCTGTGCCTTGGGCACACACACATGCCCTGAGCTCATCCTCCCTCTGGGTGCTTCTGCCCCCACGCTGCCCTGGGAGGGACATTTCCTCCTCCTCATGCCCAGTGTCCCCCTGCCCAGCTGCTCTGTGGGGCAGTGCGTGTCTCTCCTGCTGTTCCCTGCCTCCCAGGAAAGCTGTACCATGTGGGGCACGGCCCTTCCAGCAGCCTCCCAGCCCCTCAGCCTTGTTGGACCCTTTCCCCTGAGCAGACAGCAGCAGCATCTCCGTGCTCTGCCCAGCGTGCTCCTTTCGTCACCAAACTGCGGGAAAATAGAAACTGTCCTACACCATCTCTGAAGTGTTAGAGAATCAGGCCCTGTGGAACCAACGAGCCCTTGGGACACAGGAGGATCTCGTGTAACCAAGGGTCAGTTCTGACACTGTAGATCCAAGGAGATCCTTGTGACACTCTGGGGCCTTGTGGAACCCTTCTGCCCTGGTCTCTGCACCAAGGAGACCCTTGTGCCACTACGGGACCTTGTGCAGCCAAGGAGAGCATTGTGAGAGTGCGGGGCCATGGAACCAAGGGACCATTGTGACCTTGTGGGGCCTCATGGACTCAAGGGACCATTGCCACACTGTGGGGCCTCATGGAATGAAGGGTCCATTGTGACACTGCAGAACCAAGGACACCATGGTTACACTGTGGGGCCCATGGAACCAAGGCACCATTGGGACACCCCGTGGCCTCATCCTCTTGAATTTCAACAGATCTGAGGGATGGCAGGACCTGCAGGCAGCACTGAAGGATTCTGGGAAGAACCCTTGATCCCTGCTCCAAAGGAAATCAGAGAAAGACCCCTGGTAAGATAAAGGCACCTTTTCCTTTCCCAGTGTAAACTGTTGACCTGCCTGTAAGGTGCAGCAAAAGCTTTGCAGGGTTTGGTTCAAGGTACCCAAGGTTGGAACAGGGAAGTGTTCGAGTCCCTTCTAAGAGAAGGGTTGGAATCTTTGTGCTATGGCTGCCTGGGATCCATGGAACAAGTGTGTTCTGGCAGACTCTGGGACCTCGAGAGCAATCCCATCCAGGAGCCAGCACTGGACCTGCACCCTGGTGGGAGCAGCATGGTACGGATGGAAAACGGGCAGCTGGGTGTGCAGTGGGAACCTCAACCCAGGTCATAGAAGCCCAGGCTTTAGCTTTGAACACATCAGCACAAAAAGCAGAATGAATGACCTTTCCTAGAAATCACTGAAGGAAAAAAGGTGAACATATGGACTGATTTGAACTCTGGGTTTGGAATAATAGACGCCCAGGGAGCCACATGGAAGGAAAGGGCACAGAGGTCTCCAGTGAGTACAAAAAGAAATCAGTCACCTACTGCAGAGTGTGCCAAAACCAAAAGAAGTGGCCCTGATGCCCTTGTAAAGCCCATGGGTTTGGAGACTCCCCAGTTAATCCAGGGACTCCATTGGCTGACCAAACAGCTCAAGAGGGTGCTGAAAAAGCTCTCCTTGCACTAATACCTAGCAAAAACTTGAATGTTCTGCAACAAAAGCCAGATTCCAGTGATCAGGACAGGCAGTCAGCCCCATCAGCAGCAGCTACGGAAAATCCCAGCAGGTGATTGGTAACCCCGTGTGGGCAGGTAATTGGAGCTCCACAATTAATGTATAATGGAACTAAAACATCAGGAAACACATTAGGAGATGGAGAATATGGTGGCCAGTTTACAAAGGCATCTAGTAAGCACAAAAATGGCAAAAAATAATAGATCAGTTGTTGAGAAAGATGGGATTGGTTTTGAAGGAAGAAGGCTGCCTCCAGGGCTCGTTACATGGGAATCACCAGGTGATTTTGGCCAACTGATTTTGCAGAACTGCCCAGACAGAAGGGGGACTGGCACATTTTGGTATTGGTGGATCCTTTTTCTGGATGGCCAGAAGCTTTCCCATGTGGCACCAACAAGACAAGGGAAGTCTCAGAAGTTTTGCTGCAATGAATATTTAATAGCACTGGGACTAACTCTTGTAAGCCTTAAAAGGTGCATGGTTCTCAACAGATCATTGGGGCTGGACTCGCCTGTACATCCTTTCCAACCAGGAGATGCGGTGTACATCAGAACCTGGAATTTTGGAACAATCCAGCCAAAGTGGAAGGGACCATCTCAAGTCCTCCTGGTAACCTACCCTGCACTCAAGGTAGAAGGAATCAAACTCAGGGTTCATCACATGCGGGTAAAACCAGCAAGCACACATTAAACACAGCAGAAACAAGACTGTCTGACACCATGGAGTTTGGGGTTTTACATCAATCCTATTGTTTTAGGTATTGAATAGGATTTTCTAAGGGGATACTCTTTATTGGATCTAGATGATCAATTATTGTGTAACTATAATAAAAATAGAAACGATGTTCCTGACTTCTGGGAAGGGAAATGCGGTTTTCAAAGTCAGTGCAAGATGTTGGCAGATGACAGAATGTGACCCCTGTAACAGCTTGTTTGCCAACACCAACCTGTGCAGAAAATCCAGTTCCGTGGGGAGCTTCAGTCAGCAATTTGACAAAAATCTGGGAACACTTGTGGAAGGAAATAGCACCCAGGGCACCTGGACAGGGATGGAAGGAGAATATTCCTTACCATGGACACATAAGAACGATACTGCTGAGAATTGTAACATTTCCAAACTGGATCTGGAAATTACCTCAGGAAATATTGATCAGCTGACAGATTGCACTGATAGCCCCTGGAGCTGCCAAATTCCAGCAGTATGGAATCACCCTCAGACAGGACAATGGGAATGTTTCCAGCCAGTTCAGGGGTGTCTGGGCTGGGAAGGGAGCCCAGGCCTTCCACGGGACCCCTTACAGGTGGGTATAAAATATCCTGATTTAACAAGGTCAAGGCCAAAGGATCCCAGGACAAAGGAAAAGTGGGATTGCCCTGGGACAGACACTTGAGCTGTTTGGAATCCTGAGGTGCAGCAGCTCCTGGCTGTGGCCCAGGCTCTGAGGCTAGGCTGTGTTTGTAGAAATGATTCTGCCTTTCTCAGTGACACCTGGGCTCAGCCAACAAACAGCAAGCCTTGGAGAGGCACAGAGTGTCAGCAGGATGCGGTCAGATCCTTAGGAGCCCCAGGATGGGTGGGAAGTGATGGAATTTGGAGCACACGTTTGGCCCTGGGAGAATCAGGAGCACCATGGACACTGGGGGTATTAACGTTCCGTCCCTCGTGCAAGGAGTCACCACCGGGAACCCAACTGTGGGGAAAGGTTAAAGGGGATGGAACTTGGAAACATCCCAGTGCGGGAACTACAGCGGGATGGATTTTAGAATTCATCTCTGCTCCGCAAAGATCTGCCTTTAGGAACAGAGCAGCCACACACCATTGGGCTCTGCAGATGGAAACCTGAGTGAATGCAGCTCCTTTGGGGCTTGCTGAAATAAAGGAACAATTGCCAGCCACAGCTAAAATGACTTTACAGAGCAGATTGGCTTTAGCCCTATTGCTGTTACATGGACAGGGAGTATGTGGATTCTTGAACTGAAACAGCAACACTTGTTGTGTGCACATTCCAAATGTGATGCTGGATTGGATGATCGGGTAGAGAGGATAAAATCAGTTGCTGCATCCAGCAGGGAATTAAGGGGAGGATTAGACAGTAACTGGATAAAATATTTCAAGGACTTGGATTTTCTCTGACTGATGGTTGGCCTGACTTTTGCAAAGTCTAACTGGGATCCCAGCAATACTTGTGCTTGTGACACTTGCTTTGAGCTGTGTAAAGAACATGGTTGTGAAAGCAGCTGAGGAACTCGTGGGATGTGAGTAAAGGAGCAGAGTGAGGCTTACGAAGGCTTGAAGGGAAGAGAAGCTTCCCAACCCTCCAAGGGGGGAAATTTACCAGATGAAAAACCGTTTGCACCTGGTGGGTTCATACAATGCTTCTTCTCCAAAAGCCACTGGCCATGGAACCGCACAAGGCTGATTCTGTAGGCAGCAACCAGCCCAGGTGTGCCAACTTTCACCAGTTCACTGGGCAGTCAGGGCTGGCTTTGGGGTCACCGACCACCAGGGACCCCCAAAGAGAGCCCCAGGGCAGAAGAACGGATGTGCAAAGGGGTGGGGGAAATATGCAATGATTTTGGGGAAATGATTGTCGTGTGTGTGTTTATTGTGGGACAGTCTGGGAATGAGTCTGTGAAACACAGTCTGCAAACAGGAACATTCCTGACCTCGGCACACATGACTTTGGGAGGGGCTCTCCCCTCGTGCATCCGGCCCAATAAAGAATGCTGCTGCTTCGTGCTGCGCTGATGCTGAGGAGGTTTTGTTTCCCTGAAGTTTTGGTAACACCTCTGTGCCTGTGTCACAGAGCCACAGAGCAGCTGTGATGTCAGAAAGGGGCTGTGTGACATCACAGGGTGGCTGTATGACATCATAGAGTCTACGGCGACATCATGGAGCAGCTCTGTGACATCAGAGAGTGGTGCTGTGACATCATAGAGTTAGCTGTGACATCACAGATTGGGCTCTGACATCACAGGGCAGACTATGACATCACAGAGATGGCTGTGACATCACAGGGTGCTGGTGTGACATCACAGTGCAGAGTTGTGACATCACAGATAGGACTGTGACATCACAGGGTGCTTGTGTGACATCACAGAGTGGTTGTGTGACATCACAGGGGAGCTGTATGACATCATAGAGTCTGCTGTGACATCACAGAGCTATCACAGTGATATCACAGAGAGGACTGTGACATCACAGATGGGTGGCATGACATCACAGAGTGTCTATGACATCACAGGGTGTCTATGACATCACAGGGTGGCTATGTGACATCACAGAATGAGTTTTGACATCCCAGGTTGGCTGTGGGACATCCCAGGGTGGCTGTGTGACATCCCAGGGGGTTGGATGCCATGGCAACCCTCATCAGTTCCAGTTCCCTTGGAAACCCCCCCAGGACCCATTGCTGCACTCAGGGTCCGTGGCCACTTGCCCGCAGACCTGGGCTGCCCTCGGCTGCCATGGCAGCCCTCAGGACAGAGCGGTGCCGGGGCTGGTGCCAGCTACAATTGCACTGACACTCGCTGATGCCACGGCAGCGGCCACAGGGACCCGTTCCTCACTTCGGTGCCATGGACACCAACGCTTGGCCCCGCTGCCATGGGGATTGGCACGGTCACCTGCACTCAGGGCCCGTGGCTGGGCACTGCTGCCATGGACACGGGCACTGAGCCCTGGGCCACAGTCGGCTGCCATGGCCACCAGCCCAAGGTCCCGTGGCCAGGGCCGGGGCCATGGAAAGGAACCCGTGGAGCCGTGGTGATGGTGGATGGCCATGGGGTGCTGCTGTGGGCTGGGGCAGAGGGAATTTCCTTGCCAGGCCTTTCTCTGGGGCTGTGTTTGGCTCTGTGCTGAGCACAGCGTTGCTCACACGGAGATGGTTTTGTTCTTGCTGAGCTTGCACAGAGCCAAGGCCTTTCCTGCCCCTCGTCCGGCCACGCTGGGGAGGGGCTGGGGGTGAGGGGGAGCTTGGCAGGGGTCACAGCCAGGACAGGTGACCCCAACTGACCCCAGGGATATCCCAGACCACAGGACATCATGGCCAGTGTATAAAGTGGGGGGAACAAGGAGGAAGGGGGGGACATTTGGAGTGAGGGTTTTTGTCTTCCCAGGTAACACTCAGGCAGGATGGGGCCCTGTTTTGCTGGTGGGCAGGGTCAGCACCAAAGACACAGACCCTACTGAAGGGATTGTGCAATTTATAAAATGCAAATCTGCAAAGAATTACAAAAGCATAAGCTCAGCAAAGCACATAATCATTAGCAAAGAATCACAGCAGGAACAGCTCAGCAATGCCCCCAGTCATCAGTGCCAAAGATTGCCTGCAGTGATTAACCAAGATCCAGCCCCAGTGACCCTCAGACTTTACCATCACCCAGAGCCACCCATCAGCTGGGGGAAGCTGTCCCAGCCAAGGACTGGAGAGCCACTCCCGGACACTGGGAATTCCTGCAGCTGCCTCCAGCCACAGCTGAGGCTCCAACCCCGCTGGGAGAGGGCCCAGCTTTGACAGTGCTGGAGAAACAAACTGACAGCACTTCTAGTGCAGGAACATCTGCTTTCATCCTCCTCTTGGCTTCCTCCTAAGCCTGGCCAGGGCTCAAGGAGGAGCCAAGGGAGCTGACTTTGACCATACAGCCCCAAACAAGGCCAGATGTTGGATTTCACGGCCTTGTCCCAGCCGCCCGCAGTGCCCAGGCCGTGCTGGCTGTGCTCAGAGCAGGGCCCAAAGCTGCCCAGCATTGCTGCCTTTGGGAGCAGAGCAGGAGGGCAGGACATGTGCCCAGCCTGCAGCCAGCCATGGCACAGCCACCTCCTCAGCAGCTGCCCAGAGCCCAAAAGCAGTTTGGCAGCCACTGAAGAATTCCCTGCAGCCGCCCCAGCAAAGGGGGAACCTTTGGTGCCCGGCCAGGCCGTGCCATGCCCAGCTCTGGGAGCATCCCCCTGGCTCTGGACTCACCTGCACACTGGCCGTGGAGCGTGTCTTTGGAGAAGGTGCCAGAATCAAAGTCCATCATCTTCAGCTGCCACTGGCCAGCTCCAGGAAGAGGTTGTCGTCCTTGAGCTCGTCCTTGGTGGCTCCAGCAGCAGCAGCCCCACCTGGTACAGCTTCTCCAGGGGCTCCTTCTCCTTCCCTGGGGCCACACCAGGCTCTCAGGGTTCTGCCCAGGGCCCCAGCCATCAATGAACCAGACAAACAAAACCAGGGGGGATGGTGGCCACCAGTGCTTGCCAGAGCAGGCCTCCAGCTCAGCTGCAGCCCAAGAGCTGCGTGTTCCCTTCTGATGCTCCCTGCTCAGAGCTACAGACAGGACAAAATAGTCTGCTTTGCTTTGCCACTGATTGCCAAGAGCTGTGTGGGGCTGTTACCTGCCAGGCCCCTGGATCACACTGTGCCCGTGGGTCCCTGCCATCCTCTAGGGCACATGAACACCCTGCAGCCAAGGAGCACTGAAGAGCTCTTCCAAGGACGGCCTGTCCAAGGGCTGCATGGACAAGCACCTCTTAAGAACATCCTGGCACTCTGGGCACAGAAACCAGAAACCACCAGGCAGCTGCAGAAGGATCCCGCCCGCTTTGGCCCCCGTTCCCGTGCCCAGGCCATGCTGGCTGTGCCCAGAGCTGGGCCTAAACTTGCCCATGGATTCTGTGCTTTGGAGGGCAGCAGGAGAGCAGGACATGTGCCACCTGCTCAGAGCTGACAGAGCGGGATGCTCCTGAGCCCGCTGCTGGCTCCCAGCACTGCTATTCCCCCCGTGCCACAGAGATGAGGGATCCACACAAAAGCAACCAGACCAGGAGCCGACACTTTCATTGCCTGCCAGAAATGGGTCTCATTTTGCTCTGCATTCCTTTCCTAGCAGGAAACAAGAGAAAAAAGAAAAGAACCAGAAAAAGTATGAGAGATAAAAACAAAACCCAAATGTGGAAAGAAAAGTCTTCTGCAACTTTGGATTCAGAGGGAATTGATATTTTTTAAAAGAGAACTCAGTTATTTATCTTTTTTTTGTTTCATTCAGTACTTGCATTGTTTTCCTTCCTTCCTTCCTTCCTTCCTTCCTTCCTTCCTTCCTTCCTTCCTTCCTTCCTTCCTTCCTTCCTTCCTTCCTTCCTTCCTTCCTTCCTTCCTTCCTTCCTTCCTTCCTTCCTTCCTTCCTTCCTTCCTTCCTTCCTTCCTTCCTTCCTTCCGTCCCTCACAAGCCACTTCTCACCCCATTGAAGGGGTGCAAAGCAGCAGGATCCCCTCCCAATTAGGGTCCTCTCACCCTCCCAAAATGTGGGGATTTCACCTCAGCCCCCCAAATTGCGGGGGGTTTATGGCACTTTCCCCAAATTCACTGCAACCTCCCAGAAGCCACTTAGAGGCCCTAAAATTGTCAAAAAGCAGCAGGTGCCTCCCCAAAAGCAGCTCCTGGTTTTCCTCTCTGGAGTGCCCCACTCCAAGTGTTCAAACCACCCCATCAATCCCAAACTTCATCCCACCCCCATGATGCAACCCCCATCCCATCCCATCCCATCCCATCCCATCCCATCCCATCCCATCCCATCCCATCCCATCCCATCCCATCCCATCCCTCCTGGACACCAATTCCCCTTCTGTGGCTCCTGACTCCCCACAGCCAGGCCTTGGGGCTGACGGATCGAGCCATTTGGGGCTGCCATCGACACATTGGGGCTGGGATTGAGTTTATTGGAGGCACCCGCTCAATCCCTCCATCCCAAATGGGAGCTTGGAACCTCTCCTCAGCCCTTGCTGTGCCCATGGGCTCACCTCAAGTCCCAAAATGAGAGCCAGGGCCCCACAGCCCATTCAGAACCTCTCAACATTGCCAGAAACAGCAGCATCCTTCCCAAAATGGGCTCCCCGGCTCCCTGACAATAGGTCCCCCTTCCAAGCACCAGAGCCCCCCTCTCAGAACCCCTCCCTAAGCATTGGGGGGCACCCCAAAAATGCCTCAGGAATGGGACATACCCTAAAATCCCTTCAGGAATGTGGGATACCCCAGAACCCACTCAGCAACGGGGTCCCCCCGGCCTCATCATGCGCAGCCTTCAGCTGGCTCAGCCAGAGCCCATCCCGCCCTCAGCAGCCCCAGCCCAGCCCAGCCCTCCTGGGCAGGAAGCCCCAATGGCCGAGCCGGCCTGGGACACTTGCAGGGATGCGGGGGCAGCCGCAGCTTCTCGGGCCAGCCTGTGCCAGGCCCTGAGCGCCCTGCCAGGGAACCATTGCTGCCCCACATCCCATCTCAGCCTGCCCTCGGGCAGCGGGAAGCCGTTCCCTGGGGCCCGGCCCCGCAGGCCCTTGGCAAGAGTCTCTCTCCCCCAGCAATTGCTGCTCCTCCCTGCTGCGGGGCCCGAGCTGCAAGTTGATTTTCTGCCGCTGGCCCCGGCCCAGCCCCGAGCCAGGGCCAGCACCTTGCCCTGGAGCTCTGCGGGCGCTGCGTTTGTGCGGCCGCAGCGCAGCGGCCGCAGCTCGGAGCTGCCCTTTGTGTCCCCGCCGGCAGCTGGCAGAACTGGCGGGGCCGGGCCAGGGCCGGGCCAGCCCCGGCCTTCCCGGCTCTGCGACACAGCGGCGGCAGCCCCAGCCTTCCAGCCCTGCACACGCTCCCACACAAGCGTCCAGAGCCGCGGCCACCCAACGCAACTGACCGGCCGCTGACCCCCCAGCCTGGCCTGATGGCCATTCCTCTGCCCACACCTCGGCCAAGCTCCCCTTGGCCACCTCCTGAGCCACAGTGCCACAGACAAGTGGCACATACAGCTACAGAGCTCTGCAGGGAAGAGCTGGCAGGGAACGTTCATTCAACAGAAAAACCACCAAGAAAAAGAGAACTCCCCCCAGCAGAGCTGTTCCCTCCTGCAGTAGTTACACCTGCACACGCACAGCACCTGAGACTGCAAGCAATGAGCATTCCCTGGGCACATGTGCAGCCCAAGCAGCTCGAGGACAGCCTTGCAGCAGGACTGCTCTCAGCTGAGCCAAAAAGGCCCCTCTGGCAGCTGCAGGGCCATTGCAAAGGGCAAGGGCCAGAGCCTCAGCCCACGGGGGAGGAAAGGGCTCTGAATTCCCCTGCCCTGGCACCTCAACCCTGTTCCCAGGCTGCTTCCCACACAGGATTCCTCTGGAGGACTGTGAAAAGCTGAGAAGCAGCTCTGGCTTCTCCACTTTCCATGTCCTAGAGCTGCCTGGCAGAAGAAATGGAGGGACAGCTCTGGTGGCACAATCCCTCCCGGCCCAGGGCACAGCGCTGGGAAGGTCTTTCCATGCTGAGGCTTTGCTGCGGCCAAGGAAAGCTCCTGGCTCAAGGTCACCTTTCCTGCTGGGCCAGACCCCCCGAGTGGCCCAGCAGCAGCAGAGAATTCCAGCACAGCCCCGGCACGGGCAGGGCGGCCCTGGGCGGGCTGCGGGAGCCGGCAGCGCCTGAGCTCAGAGCAGCTGAGCCCGGGGGCTCTTGGCCAAGGCTGAGGCCCAGCGAGCATTTCTCAGGTCACAGGGCGGCCTGGAAAGGTGCTGGGGGGGATAATTCACCCCTCAGTGCGGTCCCAGTGGCTCCCAGTATTTCCATGTCCCTGGTCCCAGTGCTGCTCCCAGCCCTGATCCGTGGGGATGGGAATGTCCCGCTCCCTTCCTGGGGCAGGCTCACACCTGAGCCAGGTGTGCAGGGCAGAACCTTGCCCTGAGCCCAAGCCCTGTCTCCCCTGCAGGATCTGCTTCCCATCGGCCTCTTCCTCCTGCGGCCCCACGCCCAGCTCGGTGCTGAACGAAGGGCGCTGGGCCGGGGTCATCCCCCGGCAGGGGCTGCGCACCCCCTCTGCCCCCTCCCCAAATTCCCTCCCGGGGCAGCAGGGGCTGGCTCAGGAGCCCTGGGGCTCCTGGGGCTTCGTGCTTTCCTTCCTAAGGAAAAGAACCGTCCTTCTCATCCAGGCTCCCATGGCCAAAACTGAAATTCTACCTCCCAAATTCTGTCTATCCAAGGATTGCTCCCAGACAAAAGCTGCCATGAGAGACAGGTCTGGCTGCCCTCACCCATGGTGGCCACCTCTCATCTTCTTCCTAAACTCTTGGACTTTGTGCTTTACTTTCATGTGGAATAAACCCATCCTTCTCAACAAGGTGCCCATGGCCAAAATTGGGATTCCACCTCCCAAATTCCCAATATCCAAGGGCTGCTCCCAGACAAACCTGCCAGGACAGACAGATGTGGCTGGCCTTGGCCTCTGGTGGCTGTGTCTCATCTGCCCCTGAAACCCTGGGGCTCGGTGCTGCCCTTCCTCTGGAGACCACTGTGACCCCGCGTGGCCTCGTGGAACCCAGGGGCCGTTGTGACCCTGCAGGGCTGGTGGCACCAAGGGAACCATTGTGACCCTGTGGCGTTCCATGGAGCCAAGGGGCCACTGTGGCACTGCTGGGCCCCAAAGAACCGAGGGGCCTTTGTGACAGGGCAGCTGGGGAGGTCCAGAGTGGACACCAGGAGAAAGGAATTTCCCTCCCAGGCAGGGCTGGGGTGCAACACGTCCCCCAGAAGGAGCCTGGAGCAGCCCAAGGCTTTGTGTGCCCAGGTAGAGGCAGGCAGGACGCAGAGCTGCCGGCAAAGGAAGGGGCCAGCCAGGTGGGGCAGCCGGGGGGATGAGGACAGCCTGCAGGGACAGAGGCGCAGGGCAGGGACAGCGTGGCACAGCCTGGGCTGCAGAGGGCAGAGGGATGGGCAGCAGCTGCAAGGCCCTGACAGAGCCAACTTGTGCAGCCCTTTGGCCACGGCTGCTGGCCCTGGCCCTGAGGCCAGCAGGAGACAAGTGACCCTTGCAGCCCTGGGGCCTCAGTGCCTCCTTGTCCCTGCCCAGCAGCCTGGCAGGGGCCGCCCCATGGTGCTGCCCTGGGCACTGCCCATCCCCACTTCCCAGTGCCCCGGCAAGAGCCCTGAGCACTGAGGGAGGGACAGGATCTGCCTTGCCAGGGGCTGGGGCTCAGGCCTTGGCCCTTTGCACTCAGGGAACACAGCCAGGTTTGCTCAGCACCAGAGACACCTTTCCCTTGCTTGTCCCCACCTGCCATCGCTGCCTCCAGAGTTCTGCTCTCACTGGAACCTGGGGACACTTTCACGTGAGTCGTGTCCTGATGGGACCCATTAAAAGTTCAAGAAACTTTGGACTTTGAATCTTTGAGTTCTTGAGAAGTTTTTTGAAGACGCTCTGAGGGACTGAGTCTGATGTGAACAACACCAAAGGCCTGAGAGGGTCATTAAAGTCCTTGTGCTGCTGCTGTGCTGCTGAGCTGGGCCGGGCTCCTGGCACAGAGGGAACTCTCAAGCTCCTGGCAACCAGCGAGAGCTTCAAAGAGGCAGCTCTGCTGAGGAGCAGCTCCTCTGCCTGCCCAGCAGGGCTGAGGGCACTGCCTGCAGGTACCTGGGAGGAGTGAGCAGAGAGCTAGCTAAAGCAGCTGGAAGGACAGCTCTGAACTCATTCGTGGAGAAACCTTCACAGCGTGGGACACAGTGAGTCTCTGGCTGCAGGGATCCTCTAGAGCTGGCCCATGACACGGCTGCCATGGCTGTGAGGATGGCTCTGCTGCCGTTCCTGCCTTGGGGGAGGATGTGCTGCAGAGCGGGGCTGCCCTGGGCACTGTCAGAGGGACAGGGCAGGACGGCTCCTGCTGCCAGGGCCGGCTGCAGGCTCTGAAGGTGGGCAGGAGCCAGGGGTGCCCAGGGCTGTCCTGCAGAGCAGCTCCTGCAGCCCTGAGGGCTCTTTGCCAGGCCAGGGCATCTGCCACCTGCCAGGGGCAGCTCTCAGCCTGCCTGGGAGCTCCCCATGGGCTGTGGGGAGGAGTTGGAGGTGGAAGGAGCGGCCCCCCTCAGGGCAGACTCCTCCTGCTGGGGAGGTGGTGCTGCATGGCCAGAGCTGCTCTCAGCTTTCTCCTCAAGGGAAGGGAAAGGGGCTCTCAGGTTTGTCTGTGTCACTGAGACTCCTGCACTGCTGCCCTGGGGATCAGCAGCTCTGCCTCAGATCTCCCTCAGGAAGTGCCTCCTCACACTCCTCTGCCTGCAGACAGCACCAGCAGCACCTTGGCTTGCAGCATCTCCCTTTGTCTGAGCTGCCCTTCAGGCCCTGCTGCCAGGGAGATGCCCCTGGGCAGTGCCCTGTGCTGGGAGGGCTCTGCAGGGCAGAGCTGAGCCCCCAGGGCTGGGCTGGGCTCTGGCAGCACTGGCAGGGACAAGCCTTGGACCCAGAGAAACAGCTGCCAGGAGGCACAACTGCAGGCAGCAGAGAGCCAGAGCAACCACAGCTGCACAGGGAAAGGAAGAAGGGTTTAGAGCAATGGTTTTGAAATTGGGGCCTTCAAAAAGTCACTTTATTTTTCAAGCCCATTTTAAGTACAATCACCAGGAAATAGAGGGAGGTGAAATGAGCAAAGGGCACCTGTGTGGGGACCAGCAGGTCCGACTGCACTGGGGCACAGGGAGCCCTGTTTTCCCTCTGGGCCCCCAGTGTTCAGGCTGAGAGCAACGCTGAGGATGAGGCAGCAGCACAAACCTGAGCTCAGAAATCAAAAAGCTTAGCCAAGTTCTGTCACAGGAGGAGAAGTTGTTTTGAGGGGATTCCTAAGAAAATAGCATAGGATTGACTCAGGGGAATCTGTCCCAGCTTGTCAATGCCTTCTTCCAACAGTCCAGAGTGCAGAAATGTCCAACAGCAGCTCCATCAGGCACTTCCTCCTGCTGGCATTGGCAGACACGCGGCAGCTGCAGCTCCTGCACTTCTGCCTCTTCCTGGGCATCTCCCTGGCTGCCCTCCTGGCCAACGGCCTCATCATCAGTGCCGGAGCCTGCGGCCAGCACCTGCCCAGCCCCGTGTTCTTCTTCCTGCTCAGCCTGGCCCTCAGCGACCTGGGCTCCATCTGCACCACTGTCCCCAAGGCCATGCACAATTCCCTCTGGGCACCAGGCACCTCTCCTACTCAGCATGTGCTGCTCAGGTGTTTTTCTTTCTGTTCTTCATCTCAGCAGAGTATTCCCTCCTCCTCATCATGTGCTACGACCGCTACGTGTCCATCTGCAAAGCCCTGCACTACGGGGCCCTCCTGGGCAGCAGAGCTTGTGCCCACATGGCAGCAGCTGCCTGGGCCAGTGCCTTTCTCTACACTCTCATGCACATGGCCAATACATTTCCCCTGCCCCTGTGCCAGGGCAATGGCCTGGGCCACTTCTTCTGGGAAATCCCACACATCCTCAAGCTCTCCTGCTCCAAATCCTACCTCAGGGAACTTGGGCTCATCGCTGTCAGTGTCTGTTTGGTATTTGGCTGTTTTGTGTTCATTGTTTTCTCCTATGTGCAGATCTTCAGGGCCGTGCTGAAGATCCCCTCTGAGCAGGGCCGGCACAAAGCCTTTTCCACGTGCCTCCCTCACCTGGCCATGCTCTCTCTGTTCCTCAGCACTGTTATATTTTCCTACCTGAAGCCCCCCTCCATCTCCTCCCCATCCCTGGATGTGGCAGTGTCAGTTCTGTACTCGGTGCTGCCTCCAGCCCTGAACCCCCTCATCTACAGCCTGAGGAAGCAGGAGCTCAGGGATGCCCTGAGGAAAAGGATCACGGCCGGTTTTCAGCAGCAATAAACTCTCATTCTCCTGCAGAGCTGCTCTGATGTGACTCATTAATGCCCACTCTGTGTCCTGTGTTTGTTGCTGCTGACACAGGTGTTACGCTGCTGTGAATTTGTTCACACAAAAATCTTTGTCTGTTCCATTTTTAATTTGGTATTTGCCTTTCCAGTGTGACCCAGAGACTGTAGAAACGGGGAGCTGCACTACAGTATGTGTGTGCTGGAACAAAAGAAAGAAGCCTGTGTTGTCTTGTTTCCCTGACATCTTTCCTCCCTGACTTCTCTGGAGCTGCAGGGTCGGTGCCTCTGGGCAGAGCTGGGGGAGAAAAGAGTCCCAGCAGGAGAGCACTGCCAGGGAGCCCCAGGACTTCTCCTCCGTAACTCCTCTTCCTTCCCTTCCACACTCCCCTGCAGAGCCCCTGTGTTGGTTTCAGGCCTCAGGGCTCTGTCAGCTGGGTCCCAGTCCTGCTGTGTGACTGCCCAGGGACTGCAGGCAGGGACAGGCCGTGGGCACTGCTGGGACAGAGCTGGGCTCTGCAGCAGCATTTCCATCATGCGAGGGCATCTCCCCAGTGCAGGGCCTGAAAGCTTCAATCTCCTTCCCAATTTTGTCTCCAGGATGTGCCCAACGCAGCACCCTGGAGAGGAAACCAGCCCTGAGCAGCAAAGGGTGGCAGTGCTCAGGGTGGGGGCACCCAGCAGTGCCCTGGCAAAGCCAGCGCCGCTGCCAGCAGGGGCCTCTCTGCCCAGCTCACAGAGGTTGTTCTTCCCTCCATGGAGGGACATCCAGGGACCGGGTCAGGGCTCCGTGTTTGCAGTGCACAGACAAGACACAGCCCTGAACACCCTGTGTGGGGGGGGGGGGGACATAAACCCAGCGAGCACAAACACCTTCAGCTGTTCCTGGAGTTCCCAGAGAGTGCCGTCCCCTGGGAACCCCCTGGATGCGGGGCTGGGATGAGCTCCTGTGCACAGAGCTCCCCGTGCCCATCCCTGCGGCCGTGGGGCACCTCGGGCAGGGGCAGGGCAGGGTGACACCCGCAGGGCTGAGCTCCCTGCCAGGCTCTGGCAGCGGCAGCAGAGCCCAGGGAGCCCCTGCCCGTGCTGCAATGAACTGTCTGTGAGCGTGCCAGGGAAGGACTCGTGTCCCTGAGCAGCCCTGGGGCTGTGAGCAGGGCATGAGCCCAGCTCAGGGGTGGGCACCCGACAGAGCCCTGACGCTTCTGGGTGTGCCCATAAGAGAAGGCTTGGGCAAGGTGACCGTGGTAAAACCTCTCTGTCCATCAAGTGACAACCAAGTGTCTCTGGCACTGTCCCTCCCCAGCCAGGCACCGGGAGAAAATAAGCTGAGAAAACTGTGAGTCACCATGAAGAGAGATTAATGGTTAGGGAAAGGAAGTAAAGAGCAAAGGCCAAATGCAGAAGCAAAGAAACCACAGGGAGGCAAGAATTCAGTGCATGGAGTGGCTGCCTTGGAAGACAAATGGATCAATATAGAAAATCCAGACACCCTCTCGCCCCCTTCCTTTCCCCCAGTCCATTGCTGACCCTGACGTCCCATGGAATGGGAGATCCCTTGGGTCAGTCCAGCCCAGCTGTCCCCTCCCTGTGCCCTTGGGAACACTTGCCCACCCCCAGCCCATGGTTTGGGGGGGCTGCAGAGACGCCTCATGCGGGGCCAGCCCTGCTCAGGGACAGCCAAAGCCTTGGGCTGGGACCAAGCCCGCTGCAGCCACAAGTGGCAAGCACAGCAGCCCAGGGGCTGCTCTGGACAAAGGCAACTCCAGCCCAGCCACAGCCTGGCCAAGGGGGCTCAGGGGGCTCTTCCCACCTCTGTCATTCCATGAATCTTCTCCCTGCAGAGCTCTGTGGAGACACAAGTGACAGAGAGGCAGAAGCAGAGCTATAAAATGCACCAGTACAAACACAGCAGCTCCTGTGAGGAATGAACCCTCCCAGGGCAGCGCTGGGGCAGGAGAAGCACCCAGAGGGAGGATGAGCTCAGGGCATGTGTGTGTGTCCAAGGCACAGAGGGTGAGGCTGGGCAGAGGTCAGGGCAGGGCTGGCAATGGCAGCGCAGAGCTGAGGGCAGCGAGATTGTCCATTGGGACACGACGCAGCCTCATGGAACTCAGCAGGCCCCTGTGCCAACATGGAATCTCATGGAAACACGGCTCCACTGACAAGGCGGGGCCTCAGAGGACGCAGGTGCCACTGGGCCATTGCCAGCTCCTGTGGAATCCAGCGTCCATAGTGACAGCTGACAGCGCAGCCTCAGGGCTACATGGGGACCATTGTGACAATCTCATGGAACCAAGGGTCACTTGTGACAGAGAGGGGCCACATGGAACACAAGGGCCACTGTCGTGGTTTGACACTGTCTCAAATATCAGGTAGCCATGAAAATCATCACGAAGGGCTCATGAGTTGAGATAAGGATTGGGAGAAAAACATTCTAAGTTCAAAACAGGCTCAAACTTAAAGGCATAAAGTAAATTTATTATTAACGGAGTAGGATAATGAGGAAGAAAATAAGCCTTTCAAACACCTTTTTTCCTCTCCATCCCCTCCCTCTTTCCCTCCGACAGCGCAGGGAGACAGGGCCTGGGAGTGTTCAAGCCAGTTCATCACTCGAGATCTTTCTTCAGTTCCCTCAGGGAGGGGAGTCTCTTTCTTCTGCTCTGCCATGGGCTCCTTCCCACAGGAGACAGTTCTCTGTGCACTTCTCCAGCGCGTTTCTAATTTCACGAGTATCAATCCCTCCCAGCCTGCTGTAACGTGAGTCCCTCCCACGGGCAAAACGGTCTTCCCAAAACTGCAGGTGTGGTCATTAGTCCATGGGGTGTAGTCTTTTAAGGATCAGCTGCTTCAGTTCGGAAGCAAGAGCCCTCTTTCTCTATCTCTGGAAGCAGGAGCCCTCTCTCCCTGTTCAGGTCTCCCCCTGGATTACAGCTTTTGTAGCACCCAGCCGCTCCGCTGTGAGCACCTTTTCCCACGGGCTGGGAGTGGATCTCTGCATCCCCCCGTGGACTTCATGGATCCCAGGGAGACAGTTTGTTTTATCCCAGTCCTCAGCACGGCTTGCAGAGAAAATCTCGACTCCGACGCTGGGAGCATCTCCTGCCCCTCTTTCTTTCCACTGACCTTGGTGCCGTCAAGTTGTCTTTCTCTACATGTCCTCACTCCCTCCTCTTTCTACAACTAGGAGGAAAAAACTGCTGCTTGTAAATGATGTGTAAACATGTTAAGAATAACCTTTCTATGCAGATATTAACTAGTTAACATTATAACTGGGGTCAAAGTAACAAGATGCTAATATAGCTTGAGTTATAATGAAAAGCGGACAGAACTCCACTACTAAATAAGTAGTAAAGTAGGTGGGTATGCTTTATTCCAGCGCTGGGACGCACGGGGGATCGCTCCTCCAAAATCACGCGTGCCGACAGCTGCATTCAGCTCGGTATTTACTGGGTTACAAGTTCCATATTCATTAAGTTTCCTAACAAACTTATACATATTCATCACCTAGCCCCGCCCAGCCTCGCTTGGTTTTATTGTGAACTCAAAAGTCATTTACATCCGCGTAGCACTTGTGCAGTGTTGTTTGGTGGTTGTGGTAGGGGTCTTCCGAGGGTCTTTTGATGAAGTCAGGGGGAGTCTTCCTCGTCTGAACTTTTCACCTTTCTCTCCTGCGCATGCTCTTTTATACCTTTGGCCTGGGTTTAAGCTTTGGCACTGGTTTGAGCTAGTTTTGGGATGAGGCAGGATGTCTGTCTGAGACTCCCGCTGGTCTTATCAGCGGTCTCCTATCTTTTCTTCCTGCTCTGCTATGCTGACCAAGCTAGATGCATTGCTCCTGACAAACAAATTCTTCTGCTCCCCATCCCCCTGATTCACTGGTCCCAGTGTATCCTGGTGTCCCATTCTCTCCCAGTTCATCCCATTCTGTCCCAGTCCTTTCCGGTCCCTTCCCGACAGCCACCGCCGTTTCCTGTATCTGTGTTCCCCTCCCCCCCCAAGGCTGCCCCCCCACCCCCCAAGATGCTGACGGGGATCGGGGGCTTCGTGTTGGCCTTCGTCTTCCTGGCGCTGGGGCTCGGCTTCTACCTGCACAAGCAGGTGATGGGAGGGGCCCGGGGGTCGCGTCCCCCCTCTCCTGGAGCTCTGTGCTCCCCCGGGGCCCCCCAGCCCGGTGTCACCCCCTTTGCTCTGCCCACAGAGCTCCTGAGCCGCCGGTGGCCGCAGCCCCTCCCCGTGGCCTCGGGCCCGGCCAGGACCCCCCGCTCCATCCCCGCGCTGATTTTGGGGGTCGTGTGTCCCCCCCAGCCCCGCTGTCACTCTGCCCCTGCCCGGCTGCTCCCAGTGTTTCCAGGAAGGCTTCCCAGTTCGCCCCGGTCCCGTTTATTGGGAAACAGTGGGAAGGGACTTTGGGGGATCCCGCGGGGGGACCGAGAGTGGAGGGGGCAGAACCGGCCCCAGGATGGATCGAGAATGGGGACCCCCGTGTGTCACCCCTGTGTCACCCCCCCCCCGGGGGGCCCTTGGGAGGCACCTGAACCCCAAATCGGCACCCAGCGAACCCCAAAGGCGCAGAGACCCCCCCCTAAGCCGCCCCACAGCCCCCAACGACCAACCAAAATCCCCCGCGAGTATCAGATAATCAGAGAAGGCGTTGAACAACCTTCAGCCAATCAGAGCGCGCGGCGCTGGTGACTCACCAGTTGCCAGGCAGACCCGCAGCGCTCAGCGCTCCCCACCCGGACCCCGCCTGCGCCCCCCCTCGCTCCCAGCGCCCCCCGCCAGGGGAATTTGAGGAGGGGGCGCGTGGGGGGCGCCCAGGCCGGGCCCAGAGCCCAGCGCTGCCCCAGCCCGACCTCTCCCGGCTCCATCCCGGCTCCTCCCGCGGGATGCGACCGCGCTGGGAAAACGGGGGGCCAAGGGTGGGCGCTGGGCCCGGGGGGAGCAGGAGAAAGGATGGGAGAGGAGGAGAAGGAGAAGGAGAAGGAGGCACCTTTTAATGATATTTTATTGAGTCTCATTTTTTAGAGACCGGGATCAATACTCCCCAGCCGTCAAGGCGAGTCCCTCAGGGCTGCGGGGCCCTGCTGCCGGCTCACCCCGTGCCAGCCCAGCGCCAGCGCTCAGCGGGGCTTTGGCTTCCCGTGCCCTTTCCCGTGTCCCCAGCCCAGCGTCACCACCCCCGTGTCCCTAGGTCGTGCCCCACCCCTGCCCCCCTCCCCCTTTGTCGAGACACGGAGGATGAGAATTTCCCCATCATCCACCCCAAGAGTTCCCCCGAGCCCATTTCCTCTCGTGCTTTCCCTTGGCAGCAGAGCCCCACCCCTCCTGGCTGCCCCCTCCTGTCAGGGACTTGGAGAGAGCCAGGTCCCCCCTGAGCCTCCTTTCCTCCAGGCTCAGCCCCCTCAGATCCCTCAGCTGCCCCTCAGAAGTCCTCCAGAGCCTTCCCCAGCTCCATTCCCATCTCTGGACGTGCTCCAGCCCCTCCATGTCTTTCTTGCACTTTGAAGCCCAATCGCTGCCCTGTCACTGCAGGTGCCAAAACCCCAGGGAGACTCCTTGGAAATGGGGGTAGAGAGGAGCCCTTCAAAGGGAAACGTGTGCAAAACTGCTCCCAATGGCCGAGCGGGTTTGGTGTGGCTGCGGGAGGAAGAGATGCTCCGGGACTCCGCCTCGGCCCCGGAGCGGAGCGGCCCGTGCTGCCCCGGGGCGCGCGGGGCTCGGCCGTGGGGCGCGCGGGGGAGAACGGACACACGGGCACCGGACACACGGACACGCGGACAAACGCTCCCAGCGCTTCAGCGGCAGCAGCGGCAGCAGCGGCAGCAGCAGCAGCAGCGGCAGCAGCGGCAGCAGCACAAAAGCAGCGAGTCCACGAACCCTCTGCGTCCCTTCTCCTGCTCCTCCTCTCCCTCTCCCAGTGTCTCGCACCCTCTCCCGCTCTCCCTTTCGTTCCCCAACCCCCCCTCCCGCGGCCTCCCTCTCCCCAGGCCCGGCCGGGCCATGCCCCCGGCCCGCCCCCGGCCCCGGGCGGGGCTGCCCCCTCCCCGCCCCCGGGCGTCCCGCCGCGGTCCCGCCTCCGCCCGGCTCTCGCCGTCCTGGCTGTGGCGCTGCTGGGCGGGCATCAGTGCCTGGCTCCTGGGCAGCATCGCCAGCCCCTGGCTCCGGCTGGCCCGACCCCTACCCCGGCCCCGGCCCCGGCCCCGGTCCCGGCCTCGGCTCCTCCCGGGGCCCGCCGGGGACACAGGCGGCGCGGCCGCTCCCGCCGCCTCCGCAGCGTCTTCCCCGCTCCGAGCTCCGCCGCTCTTGAGCGCGGCCGCCGGCCCCGAGCCGCCGGTGGCCCCTCCAAAAGAGCCCCCATGTGGGGATGGCCGGCCCGGGGCGGTTGAGCGGCGCTCGGGGGCCGTTCCTGGCCCCGGGCCGAGCGCTGACGGCCGCGTCTCGCGGGCACGGAAGGCGCAGCAGGGCCTGAAGGAGCGCTACCGGCTGGGTTCGCTGCTGGGGCGCGGCGGCTTCGGCAGCGTCTTCGCGGCCACGCGGCTCTCGGACGGCGCCCCGGTGAGTGGCGGGGCCGGCGGCGGGCGCAGGAGGCGGGGGGCAAAGGAGGAGGAGAAGGAGCATGGGGCTGGGCACGGCGGGCGGCGAGCTCAGCCCGCTGCTCCCCTTGCCTTGCAGGTGGCCATCAAACGGGTGCCGCGGAACCGCATCGGCCATTGGGGCGAGCTGGTGAGTGAGCGAGGGGCAGCGGGAGAAGCCGGGGCGCGACGGGCGGGGATGAGCCGAGGCCCGGCAGGGTGGAAGCCGCCAGAACACTTCGAGGGAGAGCGGCCGTGGGGCCAGCGGAGCGCGCAGAGCGTCCCCGGCTGGCTGAGGGCTTCCCGAGCCCCGGCACGGCATCAGCTCCGCTGACAGCACCGTGCTCCTCCCACAGCCCGACGGCACCCGAGCACCACTGGAGATCGTGCTGCTGGACAAGGTGTCCGCTGGCTTCCCTGGCATCGTCCAGCTCCACGAGTGGCTGGAGCTCCCCAACAACGTGGTGATGGTGCTGGAGCGCCCGGAGCGGTCTCAGGACCTCCTTCACTTCATTTGGGCACGGGGCTTCCTGTGTGAGGAGGTGGCGCGGCACCTGTTCCGCCAGGTGCTGGAGGCCGTGCGGCACTGCACCAGCTGCGGGGTCCTGCACCGGGACATCAAACCGGAGAACATCCTGGTTGACCTGGCAACCGGGCAGGCCAAACTCATCGACTTTGGCTGTGGCACCTACCTGCAAGCCGCAGCCTACACCAGCTTTGCAGGTGAGCCCACGCAGGGGGAGGCTCCTGGTAGCGGCATCTCACAGCCCAACATCTCACGGCCCAACATCTCACAGCCCAAAGCCAGCTGTGGCAGGGGGGATTCTCCCTTTTGCTGCCAGTCATGGCAGCCGGAGTCTTCAGCTGAGCTGCTTTTGAGCGGCGCTGGCTGAAGGGCTATTTTCCAGCCTTGCTGGCAGCCTTCGCCAGCCACTCTGCCCAGGACTGGCGCTGGGGCTGGGGCAGCCAGCGTCACAGAAACACCCGTGGGTGGGAGTAGCAGAGAGGGGGGCCCAGAACCTGTGCTCCAGCCCGTTTGGTGTGCAGGCGAGACAGGGCTCGGACTGCTCTGCTGCCCGTGCTTGCCTTGGCTTAAGAATGGTTTCTGGGGCAGTGCAGGCAGGGAGGATGAAAGCGTGGTTTTTCCCCAGCACCAAGTGGGTTTTTCCTTTGCATGGAATGCTCGGGCCTTGCCAGGGCTTCCGCTGCCCTCTTGCGACACCAGCGGCTTCTTTTCCAACCCCCAGTTTGTACGCAAGTCCCAGGTGCTGGCAAGAGGGCAGCGGGTCACGCCGCGTGCCGCTGCTGCGGCCCCCGCATGCCCAGGGATGCTGGGGCGAGGCTCTGGGAGCAGGCAGCGTCCCCCTGAAGAACTCCACCTCTATTCCATAGGAACACCGTCCTACAGCCCCCCGGAATGGACCCTGTTAGGCTGGTACCACGGCGAGGCAGCGACCGTCTGGTCCCTGGGCATCGTGCTGCACCAGATGGTCTGCGGGGAGCACCCTTTCAGGAGGGGCTGGCACAGCACCTGGGGCCGGCTCTCGCTCCCACGACGGCTCTCTCCAGGTGGATCCTCGTCTCTGCAGCACGGGGGGAATAGCAGTGCTGGGAGACAGCAGCGGGCTCAGGAGCATCCCGCACTGGCAGCTGCTGAGCAGGTGGCAATGTCCTGCTCTCCTGCTCTCCAAAAGAAAGAATTGATGGCAAAGTTTAGGCACAGCCCTGAGCACACGCAGCACGGCCTGGCCATGGCAAGAGTGGGGCAAAGCGGACAGGAGCCTTCTGCAACTGACTGGCGCTTTCTGCTTTCTCTCCGCAGAGTGCCAGGATCTCATCCGACGGTGTTTAACCGTGCTCTCCTCGGAAAGGCCCTCATTAGAAGACCTGTCCTGTGATCCTTGGATGCAGGATATTCACATGCCATAGGAGAAGGGAGAGAGCCACGTGCACGCTTTGACCCAGGGAGCCGGTAAGTTCCAGCTGCACACACGCCTTGGCAGGAAGCAGCAAAGAAAGGCAGAGATTTTGTCCTGCCTGAATCGCTGCGCAGGGCTCCTCAGCTGGGCACGCGCAGCCCTGCTGCTGGAGCTGAGCTGCTCTTCCCAGCACTGGTGGCCCCCATGCCAGCTGCTTTTGCTTGTTCTGCTTCAGCGACAGCCGGGGCCCTGGGCAGAGCACTGACAGCCTGCTCCAGCCCCAGGGAAGAAGGAGCCCCTGGAGAAGCTGTGGCAGGTGCGGCTGCTGCTGCTGGAGACATGGAGGGTGACATCAAGGATGACAAGCTCTTCCTCCACCTGGCAAGCTGAAGATGATGGACTTCAATTGTGGCACCTTCTCCAAAGCCAGGCTCCACAGCGAATTTGCAGATGAGTCCACATGCAGGGGGATGCTCCCAGATTTGTGCATTGCACAGCCTGGCCGGGAAGCAAAGGTTTCCCCCTTTGCTGGGGCGGATGCAACCAATTCTTCAGTCGGCTGCCAAGCTGCTTTTTGGCAGGGCTGGGGGGATGGGCTGGGCTGGTTTTGAACTGGGAGTCTGCTCCTGGCCCTGCCAACAGCCCCCAGCACCCACCGTGGCCCGCGCTGGGGCTGGGGCTGGGGCAGCCAGCCCGACACAAACAAAGCCCCATGGTGGGAGCAGAGGTTGGACACCAGAAGCTGTGCATGGGCTGCTTTGCTCTGCAGGCAAGGAAGGGCTTGGGCTGCTCCAGTGCCCTTGTTTGCTTTGGGCTCAGCATGACTTTTGGGGGCAGTGCAGGGGGAAGGCAGAAAGCGTGGGCTGCCCTGGCCCGTGGGTGGGGTTTTCCCTCGCATGGCAGGCTTGGACCTTCCTCAAGGCCCAGCAGGGAGAAGATTTTTTACCTTTTTCCTTGTTTTCCCTTTTTGTCTGTAATCTCTTTTCATTGATTTATGGTTTGTTTTTCCAAAGGAAGCATTCTAGGTGCTGTCTGGTCCGGATGGCAAAGTGCTTGGGAGCAGCTGTGGCATGGATGGGACATGCCCTTGGAGAAGGGCTGAGGACACCGTTTGGGAGCAGCTTTTCTTCTGGCGGCGGGAGGCGTGAGGTGGGTGCCCGTCCTCTTGGCACGGCTGGGATAAGGGCTTTTGGGAGACGGCAGCGAGCACAGCGGCATCCTGCTCTGGGCAGCTGCTGAGGAGGTGGCTGTGCCACGGCCGGCTGCAGGCTGGGCACGTGTCCTGCCCTCCTGCTCTCCTGCCAGAGGCAGCAATGCTGGGCAGCTTTGGGCAGCGCCCTGAGCGCGGCCAGCATGGCCTGGGCACCGCGGGCGGCTGGGACAAGGGGGACGGGAGCCTTCAGCTGACGGGTGCTTTCTGCTTTCTCTCCTTGCAGCCGGGCTCTGTGGATGCTGAGGCTGCTCTGGGCTCCACCAAGGCTCTGCTGCGGCTCAGCCCCGGGGCCACGAGAAGCCAAAGAAGAAACGCCGTGACCTGCAGCAGAGACGTGCTTGAGTAGCTCGGCAGTGCAGCTCAAGTTTGCAGAGTGTGCACCTCCGGGGGAAAATATGACACCCCCCCAATAACAAACTTGTTCAGTAACTTCTGAAATGAAATCAGTCTGGGATGACCCCCAATGCCATTTTTCAGCTTGCTCAAGCTGAAGCCCAGCCCTTCTCTGAACAGTTCTCTCCCCCACCTGCCTTTTGCTCCACAAGTGCTCCCTCTTTCCCCCAGTGAGTTCCCAGCTCACCGCAGTCCCCATTGCACTGTAGCCTTCCTTGATGGCCCTGGCCATGAGGAAGAATGAGCCCCAGGTTTAGGGACTCGTGTTGTCACTGGCTGAAGAACAGCAATGTCTCAAAGGTCTGGTGAGATTTGGGGGTCATTCAGAGCTGCTCTCCAGGCCTCAGCTCTGCTCACTGCTGGCTTCCCACTTCCTTTTCCTCATTCTTCACAAAGCAGGATGAGCTCTGTGAATGCCCTTGACCCTCGCCACCCTTCCCAGCCCAGCCACCCAGCCCAGTTAGGCTTAAGCTGGAGCTTCTCTGTCTCCTCTGGCACCCCAGTGCAGTCCCCTCTGTGGGGAGCAGCAGCCCCAGAGCACAGCACACAACAGTGCAGGCCACAGCCGGAGCAGCTCCCTGCAGCCATGGCTTGGCTCTTTGTGGCAACCAAATGCTCCCTGTTTGCAGCTGTCCCTGGAGGATGGCCCCAGGGCAGAGCCCAGCCGGGCTCCCAGTGCATCCCCTGGAGCCTGGGGCAGACAGCGCTCGCAGAGCTGAGGTTCATGGTGAGCACCCAGAGCTGTGGCTCGCAGTCGGTGTTTGCAAGCGTTGTGATCTCATCTCCTGCAACCTGTGGGGAAAACGAGCTGTGCGGCCAGGCCAGCACCGCCCCTCTTGGCAGGGACGAGGCTGAAGGCCTTTCCTGTTGCCGAGGAGGCGGCATTAAGCCTTAGCGGGGCCTGGCACCTGTGGAGCCGGATCTCGCCCGCTGTCCGGGACTCGCTGCCCACCAACCGCCCCCACCCGCCGCGCTCCCTTCTGCAGGGACAGAAGGCTCTGGCTGTACCAGGCTTTCCATCACGTCTGTGTACCCATAGCTGTGGAACGCACATGGAGAGGGAAAGTGTCAGTCACGGTGCTTGCACACTCCTTCCTTTCCATACAGGACACATTCCTGCGCACCCCCTGTCAGGGTCTATTCAAAGGAGAGGCATGGATAGAGATTTCCCACAGAGCTCTGACTCTGGCGGAACTCACCTTGTCAGCCAGCAGCCAGGGCATTTTTTTCCCAGCTCTGTGTCAGTCGGTGCCCAAGAGCTGAAGGGAGCAGCATTTAGAAGCAGTTTCCAGATTTCTAGGCAGGCAGTGGAGCTGACAAGCATCCGTGCAACTCGCCGTGTTCATCAGGAGGGGCTGCTGCTTCTTTGGGAATACGGCACAATAGAGACACGAGACTTGGAAAAATCCCAGCTCTCTGTGGATTTGCGCAGGAGGAGGAGCAGCAGAAACACTTTGTGTCTGCTTGTGGGGACACAAGGTCCAAGGAGCGGGGCTGGCAGAGGGTGACCTGGGCCGCTGGCAGCTCAAGTCCCGTGTGTTGGGTCTGCCTGAGGGAAAGTTCATGGGCCTTCCAGGGCTGTGCTTTGCATTGGTAGCTGGACGGGTGCTGATAATAGAGCGGTGTTCTGGCTACTGCCCAGCAGCGCTGTCCCTCTGCCATTCCTTCCCCCATCAGAGGGGATGGGAGTGGGCAGGATCCTGGCAGGGGACACAGCCAGACCAGCGGACCCAAATCAGCCAAGGGGATGTTCCAACCATATGACTCCAGCTCAGATGTATAAAGCAAAGGGAGAGAGGAGGAAGGGCACCTTTTCCCCCAGAAGCTGAAGTTTCCCTGAGGGTTCCAGTTCCAAACTGTTGACCCTTTTTGGAGGCATAAGATTGTCACCTCATAGTCTTCCAGTCACCCTCGAGTTGTAGAATTTTAGAGCAGTCAAATCAATCAAGTTCACATTTTCTAGATATTGCTGTGTCATTTTCTTGATATCCACGTGAGAGGGGACACAGTGATGGATGGGTTTGCATGGGAGCTCCAGAGCCCCGGAATGGAGAGCCTGAGTGTCCCAGCAGGATTTGCAGGAGTGTGGGGCAGCTGGAAAGAAGATCGTGGGCAATATTCTCCTGCCTCCATCTTCCAAGGCAACTTTGATTCAGTCCCTGTCTGCACCATGCCATGGGGCCTCCAGAGGCCCAGGGAGGTGTCTGGGTGGCCCCAGAAGGCACTTGCAGAACCCTGGGGCACCAGGGAAGGGGTAGGAGCATCCCTGTGGTGCTGGGAGAGACACGCAGAGGGGGCCACCCCTGGTGCCCAGGCAAGAGCTGCATTCAGGCAGCCAAATTCATGCAGGGTCTGCCCGGGCGCTGCCAAGGACCTGTCCAGTGAGCTCCTGTCCTCTTTCACCTCTTTGTATTTTCTCTGTATTTCTTTGTATTTATCCTTATTATTATCTTTGTATTTGTTGACCCTCAAAATGCCATTAGAAATCATTTTCCCTCAAAATAAATACTGACTTATTTTAGTGTGCTGCTTTGGACAAATTTGCAGGAAAATATCCTCTGACAGAAGGCAGGTTACAACCAGCCCTCTCCCACCAGGTCTGGGAAAAAAATATTTTCCTCTGAGGAAAGTGAAAGAGAACCTATTTATTTAACAAACACACAGGAAAAGGATAATAATGCTGAATACTAAAACCTCTCGCTGTGGAGAGAAACCTGGGAAGATTTCAGAGTCCTTCTGTAGGTGTGCTCTCTCTCCTCCTCCTTGGAGCTGGGTTGGTGTCCTCCAGGGCCTCGGTGGAAAATTCTCCCGGTGTGTTCTGATGTTGAAACAGTCCAGAAGTGAAGAAGGGAAAAAGCCCAAGTCCCAGGAAAACAAACTTCAACTCTCCATCTCCCTCTGGAGAAAAGGAGCCGAAAGCGGACTGGAAAGCAAGCAGGGCGCTCCCTCCGCTCTTCTCGCTGCTGCAGCAGAACACAGAGGCGTGTGTGTCTGTGTCCTTGAACAACTGCTTTGAAAAGTTTGCTCGGTTTTTTCTCTCTCCCCCGTCGGGCTCAGTTTAAAGGCACAGAAAGGCACAGGATTGATTTCTGGGCAGAGAGCAGCGATAGGGGATACACATCATAAACTCACCCCCAGACAGGAATGTACAGAGTTGGAGAGCTCTACAGTCCTGTGTCTTTAGTTCCAAGGGTATGGAAGTGTCGATGGGTCCTTTGGTAATCGCACAGTTCTGTATCGGTTCCCGCCATGTGGAGCCATTTTTATACAGAAGTCAGTGTATTCACACAGCACAGATTGTTGTGTTTTCCTGTGTATCAATTTCTGTGTAAACCTGCATCCCGTTGTACAGTTTTATCGATGTATGAATTTCTGTGTAAAGCTGCGTGGCCTTGTAGAGTTTGGTTCAGGCTCTGTGGGTGTTGAGAGAGTTCGATGGATGTTTGGCTTTCTCTCCAGATGTGTATCTGTACAGGTATCACCGTGTGACCCATCAGACATTTAACTGTGTGAACCAAAAGGGATCTTTGTATCTTTCCATATGGAGAGCAGAGATGGAACAATCTGCAGGAAGCTTGTAACAGAATGTTGGGGTTTTGGGAGTTCTCCTGGGGTTTTCTTCTGTTAAAGGAATTTTCCCCATCCATGTTGCCACGGGGACAAATTACTGGGTGCTTAAGAAAAACAGAAAACCTGGCCATAGGGGTGGGGTGCATCTTGCTACTCTTTTTTTCACCTGGCTGTGTGGGCAGTCAGTCCCTGGCGTTTTGGATGACGGAGAGAGAGGCTGCTTCTTCGGCTGCTTTCCTTCTACCGGAGAGACCCCGGGATTCCCAAGCCCGCCTTCCCTGCCCCGCTGGGAGCCAGGCTGCGGCCGCCCTGCCGCTGCCATTGCTTCAAGCCTTCGCTGCTCTGTAGCCCGGCTCTCCCTGCCTGCCGAGACCTCCGGGGGTTCCCACCGCAGCTCCGGAACTTTGATACATCTTGTCTGCCATGCAGGATTTGTGCTCATCCCTGCTGTTCCAGCCTGCCGTTCCAGCCTGCCATTCCAGCCTGCTGTTCCCGAGGGTCCGGCTGGACATCGGGATCGGCTGCCCAGGGGGTTTTTGAAATCTTTGTTCCATCCCTTCCCGGGATCCCAGGCCGTCAGTGCCGTGTGCTCCCCGAGCTCGCTCCGGAGCGCCCCCTGCAGCCGTGGGGGAACCATCGCACCTGCCCTGCTCACCAGGAGCCGCCAGCGCCACTGCTGGCTGAGAGCAGAACTGCACCCAAGGGGAAACGGCCTGACAGCCAAGAAGGCTGGGACTGGGTTTGTGATTGTTTGCTGTTACTGCCATAGCTATTGCTGTTTGTTTGACTGGTTATACACATATAGATATATATTAGTAAAGAACTGTTATTCCTGTTCCTCATATCTTTGCCTATAAAGCTCCTTAATTTCAAAATTATAATAATTCAGAGGGAAGGGGGTTGCAATTTTTTTTCCTTCCATTTCAGGAGAGACTCCTGCCTTCCTTGGCAGACACCTGTCTTTCAAACCAAGACACTGGGAGCAACTGGGACCACAGTGGGGGCAAATGCTATCATACAGGGAGTGACTGGGTTCATACTGGAAGTGACTGGAGCCACATTGGACTCTTACTGAGAGTGAAAGCAACCATACTGGGTGTGACTGGGAGCCACTGGGACCACGCTGTGTGTGAGAAATGAGACAACTCTTAGTTAAAAATTAAAATAATTTATTAAAAATGGAAAAATTGAAAAATTACAAAAATTAGCAAAATATAAAAATTTGGGATCCTATGGCTCGATAGATGGTATGCCCCAGGAGCGCAGGGATTTTAGATCTTCTGGCTGAAACAGCACTAGAGCTCAGGTAGAGAAAAAGGACTTACAGTGCTAGGCTGGCTTTTGGCTGGTCCAAAAGCAAAAAAATATTTCTAAAGGCTCCTTAATAGGAGTAGGCTTTCCCACCACTATTTTTTTGTTTGTTTGTTTGTTTTAATAAATTGCATGCACTAATTCCCATCCATTTGCTGCAAATGATCCCCCAGGAAAGCTTCCACAAAGGGCCCCATAGCTGTGGCGGTTCTCTTCTAAAGCAGCCCAGGAACAGCTCCTGGGTTCAGGAGCAAAGCCTAAGCGGTTAGGAGCTTGCACTTCATTGCCAAGGGAATTGCTCTCTTGGCACACCGTCAAGGGTCACAGCAGAGAGCCAAGGCCTCTAATGGCAGGATTTGGAGCAAGAAAGTGCTTTCCCTCACTCCTGGGCAAGTTTTAGAAGTACTTGTGAGGCTCCCTGCCAGCCTGCAATTTGCAGGTTGTCTCGGCTGAAGCAGCAAGCTGAGGAAATGACAGTGTCCAATGCCACGCGCTCTCCCGTGGAGGGAACGCAACCCCTGCAGGTTACGTTGCAAATACTCTCCAGCCGCCAGCGAGTGCAGACACCCCCTTTTTAGCTGATGCTGTTGGCAGGAGCTTTAGCAAAGGAGCGGCACCTTAATGGCACTTTTGCTCCCAAATCTGCTTCATCACTACAAACGAGCATCAAGAGCAAAGTGAAGCAAAAGCCGTGTGATGGCTACCCCCAGGATAAACCTTTACTTACGAGTCAGGTGGGTCAGGAAGTAGCCGGAATACGCCACAGAAAAAACCGTGCAAACCGCGGCACAGACTTGCCCGATCATTCTAGCAGTGCTGTGCGGGTTTGCACACTGAATGCCACCCGGGGGAAAAACCAAGACTCCTCTCGGGGTGCAGGCCGTCTGCTGAGAACGCCTCAGTCACGAGGGTCCTCCTGCAGCGAGCGAGCCAAAGAGCTGCTCTGGACAAGGAGGCCTCGCGCGCGCCGGGACAACGTCGCGCTGACAGCACTGTGATGCGGCCCGGCTCCCTTGATGTCACAATAGCAGCCGCTCTGGCTCTGTTGGCGTAGTTACGCCCGGCAACCGAAATCTTCTGTACAGCTGACGCAAAAGAAAAGCCTGGGAAGATCTCCTCAGTCATAAAGCAGGAGAAAAAATCCTTACCGTCCATAAGCCAGTGCTCAAGGCATCCCGGGGTAACTCCGAAAATGCACCGATCCAGCAGGCCCCCAAGAAATCCAAGCAAACGTGGCTTTTCCTCCCCAAGGCTTTGACTAAAAGCAAGTGTGCTTGTTCCTGCTGGCATCTTTGTTGCTTCTGAAAGCCCTAACTGCTTTGATGACATTTAGGGGACAAAAGAAGCCAAGGAAATCAGTTTCCAGGAGTACTGCAGTGCGCAGTTGCTTCTTGAGCACGTAGGTGCATGCTGACCTTTGCTCGGACTCACTTTGGAGCCTGACCTCCCTTTCTGGCAGGGAGGTGTTGGCTTGTCTCCTGACACAAAGCTCCTCTCTTCCTGCTTGCTCTTTCTTTGGCACCTTAACGTCGGACAACATGCAGAAGAGCTGCGCGCTGATTCTCGGGCTGCCACAGTTTTGTTGTGTTGCAGCTCTGGCAGCAGCCTGCGGCTACCGCTCTGCGGTGGCCTGCAGGTGCCGAGCCCAAAGAAGGCCCGTTTCAAGCAGTCAAAAGCTGCAGCCTCACAGATGTTTGCCCAGGCTCCATGCTCCCTGTAAGATTCCTTGCAGACATTTGGATAGCCACATCCCAAAGAAAATGAGATGCAGTCATTCCCTTCTCTGTCAAAAGCTCCAGTTAAAGGCAGGAGCCAGCTTGAAAGAGGAGAGCAAGTACTGAGTGGGAGAGGGAAACGAGTGCATGCAACTCCTCTGGAAACCAACTCTGCTTGCCCATGCACGAATGACTCTGGGCTTAGCTCTCTTTTCTGGTGACTCAGCACAGACACGTCCTGTCTGCTGGGGGACAACTGCTGCAGTGTCTTTGAGGAGCTTCACACTGGGCTCTTCACACGTCGGATGCTGCGGGTGCCATTTGAAAATCGATGCAATGGCTGAAAGGCCCAGCTGCACCTTGAAATTCTGTTGCTGAAAAACTGCAGTAATTTACCAGGGTAATTCCCCCAATTTGAAAGCGTCTCGTTTTCCCCATCTCCTAGAGAGCTAACGTCAACCAGCCAGTTGTAGAGCTTACAGAAGGAAGAATGAGGCCTTAGCAGGGAAAGCCGAGCGTAGGCCCTCGGACTCCCTTGAGCAGAGCGCGTTAGTGCCCCAAAAGGACCAGAGAGGGAAGCGTTTGGGGGACGTGCCATTTCAGCCCTCCTTGGCTCTTGGATGCCACGTGACCGCCAGGAAAGGGGAACAAGCGGGGCCTGCTCCCTCCTCCTGCCCCTCCCTGAGGGGCGGCTGGCGCTGGGGGATGCCAGGGCACGGGGGGCGGGTGGGGGGGCAACATCTCCGCAGGGCGGGCGGAGCGGGAGCGGCCACGGGGCGCGTGGGGCGGGGCAGGGCCCCTCTGTGAGGGGGGAGAGCCTTGGGCCGCTGGGAAGCAGCGCAAAGCCATGAACAGGACAGCCCGTCCAGAGCGCACGGCTTCGAAGGCGCTGTCCAGCTTAGGCCCAGTGTGGCAAGGAAGGGAATCTTCCAGGGTTCTGAAGGTTTTACAGCCTTTTATTGCCAGTCCTGCTGAAACCAAGGGCTGAAACCAAGGGTCTTCCAGCTACTTCTTCATCTTCATCTTCATCTTCATCTTCATCTTCATCTTCATCATTCTGTCCTCCTGGTGACCTGTTCAGGCTGACAGCTCATGCCTGGTCCAGTTCTGCTGAGTCCCAGCTTTTTCTTTCATAGCTTAATCATCAGGATGACGATTGGTCCATTTCTAGCTCCAGGATAGTTCTCAGCTTCCCTACATCAGCAATACTCTACTCTTAGCTAAACAATGCTCCTTTAATGAAACTTTCTGGGGACTGGAGTCCTAACGAAAACCAGCTAAGCTAAGAAAATCTCAAAACCATAAACTTCCTAACTATGGAACAGCTAAATTATAAAACTCAGGGGATGGCCGAATCTTCTCTTAAATACGGTACATCCCCTCTTCACTCCTCTGGGCTGGCGGGGCACCAAGGCCTCCTCAGGCGCAAGCGTCTCCTCTCCAATCTTCCTGCACTTGCTTGGCTGAGATGATCAGAGCAGCCAGGCTGGAGGCAGGATCGCCTGAGGTCACAAATGGATGCTGCCCAAAGGAAAAACACAACCAAAAGGAACCATGACTTCCCAAGATCACGTCCAACAGGCTCAAGCAGGGCTCCTCTGCTACCAGGAAGACGCGCAAAGAGGACCGAGGGCACCATCTGCCCCTCCGCCTTCCGCTCCCGGACCTGTCTCGCCCAGGCCCACGTGGCCCACAGTCCTCTTCGGCCCTTCATGCAGGTGTCCACAGCTCGCAGGGCTTTTTGCCGCTTTGCTTTTTCTTACCTTCAGGAGTTCCTGGGCAGACCAGCGCCTGTCCTCGTCTGTCTGCAGGCAGCAGCGGAGAAAGTCGCGCAGGAGAGCCGAGTGGTGCCTGGGGTTTTGCAGTTTTGGGGCCCCGTTCCTTTCTATCAGTTCAAAAACCTACCAAAAAGGGAAGCGGACACTCTACCTGCTCCTTTCCTAGCCACAACAGCTCTCTCTGCACAGAGCCACACTTTGAAGCTGCACCTTACCCTGAGACGGGGTTCCCTCTGGTAAGGAGCTTCCCCTTCCACCATTTCCAGCCCCACGATCCCCAGTGACCAGATGTCCACTTTGGGGCCGTAGGCTTCTCCTCTCACGACTTCTGGCGCCATCCAGCTGGGAGTGCCGACGCTGGAGCTGCACTTGTCGTGCTCAGGGGTGAGCTGAGCACAGAGGCCAAAGTCAGCTGCGGAGAAAAACAAACCCTGTCAAAGCCAGCTACAACTGGCAAACCCAGCCAAAGAATTGCCCGCTCAAAGCCTGACAAGGCCACGGTGAATCTAGCTGGAAAAGCAGCAGTGCTCTGCTTCCGCGGGGCTGTAGCCAGGGAAACAAGGCATTGGCCTCTTCAAAAACGCCCTCAGGTTTGGCGCACTGGCCAAGCAGTGCTTCTGGAGAACTGGCAGTTACCCCAGAGCAGCCCCAGAGCGCATCCCGGGAACGCTGCGCCGGACCAAGGATACCCACCCAGTTTGACAGATCCGTCCGTGCTCACAAGAATGTTGCAGCTTTTGACGTCTCTGTGGATGACTCGGCGGGAATGAAGGAAATGCAGTCCTTGCAGGCACTGAGAGAGAGAGGAGAAAGGGAAGGGTGAAGGTTCAGGACCTGATTTCATCCCGCAAGAAAGGAACGGGCTGGACGAGAGTGACAGCTTTCTCAGGGAATTGGGAGCCAGGGCGCAGCATCCTAGTGCTGTCAAGAGGAAGAGCTTGCTGCTTCAACACTCTTACGCGTGTTCTATCTTTCCAAGCAAAGGCACATCTGAGCTTCCAAAAGCCCCTCCTCCCTTCGGTACGTAGCGCGTGCCCTTTGGCTGGGGGGCGGCATGGCAAAGATTTTCTTGGTAGCCTTGTGGCAGCAGAGGAGGAAGCAGCACGTTAGACCTGTTCCAGAATCCAACGCCATCTGGGCTGCAATGCTATCCTTTGAAGCTGAGGACATCTCCTTTGCCCTTAGCTTGAAATTCTGCCACCAGCGTTCAGGCTTGGAGCGGCAAGGAATGCAGGACACACAGACAGGCTCCAGGCAAACGTTGAGAGGCAAAGCTGGCAAGAGGAAACAAGTGCGACACAGCGAGCGAGCCAGCGAGCCAGCGAGCGCGAGCGCCCCAGCACAACGGCAGCACGTAAGAGTGCGAGAACGGAGCCTAGGAAGTGCGGGGACACTGGCAGGCAGTTGGCTTCAGATGTTCTTTCTTCTGCGTGTCGTGACAGCAACAGCAAAGCAAGGCCGTGAGCAAGAAATCTCTGCTGTTCTTAACCACCAGTTGACAAGGGCCAACAGGCCAGGGGAAGCACAAGCGGCATCCCTCACCTCCCGACAGACAGCGCCTATCTGTCCTTCCTCGAGGTACACTGCCCCGACTACATCATACAACGTGCCGCCGTCCATGAACTCCATCGCCAGCCAGAGCTCTCCATCGACCAGGTAGCTGAAAGAAGAAAAGCCCGGCATGGAGAGAGAGGACCTGGGCACAGCCCAGTCACCCGAGGGGCTGACCCAGCTTTCTGGAAGTGCTCTCCAAGCTGCATTTGCCAGAGGAGATTCTTGCAGACCAAGTGCAACCTCCTCCCACGCACTGGAGGAGAGAAATCCTAAACAGCTCCATTTTCTGCCAGTGACCAAAGGGGTTTGCCACTTTGGGCTTGCAGTATCCTAAAGGAACACTGACATGAGAATAGCCCCACCTGTCTAAGTAGGACACAATATTGGGGTTCCTACTGTCCCTCATGGCCACGATTTCATTGACAGCCAGCTCCTCGGACATCTCCTCTTGAAGAGCCATTTTCTTGATGGCCACCTAAAAGGACATTGAGAGACCGTTGACTTGAGAAGCCGCTCGTCGCACGAGATCCCCAGGAACACGCAGCGAGTGCTTGTGCAATGACGCAGCCCAGCTGTGCCAAAGGGCAGAGCTTAGGAGAAGGACCGAAGCCCGTCCCAAATGCCGTCTGCAGGCTGCTGAGCCTAGGCTGTGCTTCAGAGGAGCAGCCTCTGCCGCAGAGATGGAGCGGCCACCCAAAGCTCCAGCCAAGGCTCGCAGCCGCGGCGAAAGCGCTCCAGAGCTGCAAAATCTGCTGGGGGCATTGACACTTTACCTGTTGTCCTGTGCTGGCGTCGAGGGCTTTATAAACAGCTCCAAAACCCCTAGAAAGAAAACGGCAGCAGAAAAAGCCCTTTAGTCCCTGGCGGTGAAAGCCAGCCTAGGCGGGAGATCTCCCCAGGCTGCCTGGAGCATTTGGAAAACGCCTGGCTGCAGCGCCTCCCCCGCCAATAGCACAAGAGCCCAGCAGCCCTCTGCCACGCAGGGTGTCCAGGAGAAAACTGAGGCCCAGTGTGAACACCAAGGGCTGCTACAAATCTCCAAGGCACACGCCCGATTGCTTCCGTTCCCAGCCTAAGGGGGACCCTTTGGAAAAACTGGAGAAGAAGAACTTGGAAAACTCTGCCTTTGAGAAGTGTTATCTGCCAGCTCTCGGGTGACAAGGTGCTCTGGTAGGCCGGCAGGGGCGGGACATCTTCCAGGCCCTGCTCCTTGCTGCAAGCAAGGCAGACCTTGCCAGCACCAGGTTGTCTTTGATGATGCCTTCTGACTGCTCTGACTGAGCAGTCCTGAGAGGTGGCAGGAAGGTAAAGCCGGAGTCTGACCGTGTTCGCAGCTTGCCTGACTTCACGCTTGACGCTGCACCGGCCAAATGACCGGGCCCGTGGTTTTGCGTAAGGAGCAGGCGTCAGACTTACCCTCGTCCGAGTTCTTCAAACGCCGAGTATTTCCTCCTCGGCTCGCCCAGACTCACAATGCTCCCTGAAAGACAAAAGCAGTGCAAGGTGCTCACTTTCAAAGGGAGATGCCGCTCCCCAGACGATCCAAGATGCAGCCCCACTGTCGGGAGCTCTGTGCCCATTGCAGTCACTTGGCTTCCAGCCGCTGAGAACAGCGAGCGGGAGGGCCATCTTCTCTGCCTTTCAGCAGTTGGCCTTTCCAAGAAGGACTTCACGGCTCTCAAGCACAGCAGCTCATGTGATAAGCCAGAACGAAGGGCCTTTAGGAACTGGGCCCTCCGAGTTAAGGAAGGGCCTCCGCGGCCTCTGCAGTGGCACCTGCCGTCACCGGCAGGGCCACTTAGGAGAACAGTGTGCAGCAGTGAGAGGAGGAGCGAGAACAGTCGTAAAAAGGGCAGCCAGAGAAGAGCTGGGGCCCGAGAGCTCCCTGGGGCCCAGTCACCCGCTAGGTGCCAGCCTTCTGCTCAACAGAAACAATCTCTGCTTTTGTCTTTGGCACAGAGGGCAGCCCAGGAAAAGTCAAGCCAGTGCCAGCTGCCCTCAGAGGCAGCGGGAACACGCCGAGCGCTCTCTTGCTGCCTCAAAGCACAGCAACAGGTTCTTGGAGGGAGGCCTAAATGCCTCTGTGACACTAAAGCGAGGAGGAACTTCAGAGACCCGCAGAAAACACACCGCTCTGGCAGACCAGAAATACACCAGACGTACTCAGTCTCTTCAGGCTCTGCTCCTCTCTCATCTCCGGCTGCTGGGCTGGGCTGCTGAACGAAGTGCTGGCACGTGGGGGAGTGCTGGCTGCTGCAGAGCGCGCCGGTGAAGCGGCACGTTGGACGGCAGAGCGCGCGTCAAGAGAGAGCTGGGACAAGAAAGGATTGCCCGTCAGAAAGGCGGCTGGCACAGATGCCCTGCAGAGCACACGGCAAAAGGAAGGCTGTCAGCCACCGCCAGGCCTCTTTGGCTGGGGGGGTTTTGCATGTCCCCTTCTCAAAGGCAACGGGCAAAGCCCAAAGGCTGCTGTGATACAGCAGCACATGGCCAGGTTCATGCTACATTTTATCGATTTTCTGCAAGACCACTGCAACAAGGTATTGACGAGCTTGCAAAGATCCAGCAAGAGGTGGGAGCAGGGCCCCAGAGCCTTGTTGCTTTCCTCCTGCTGTGTTCCCCTGGGCAATGAAGTCACCCTCGAGTGGGCATGGTAGCGTCTGACCAGAAGGCCAGTCTGCTCTATGTTGTGCCTGAAGCTAATTGGTCCCTCCCAGGGGCCAGTGTCTCCTAAGTATCCTGCAAGGCTCTCAACTGAGTCTTTGGACCGTCTCTGTCCACTGACCACGGGGAGCCTGCACGGACACCGTGCACCGAGGGGCTCACTTCTACGCTGGCAACAATTGAAAGGCACAATGCTGCCTCTCGTCTGATCCCAAAGACATTCTCAGGCCCTCTCAGCGTCCCAGCAAAATGGCGCTCAAATGGGAAAGTTCAGAAGCCATTTGCCAGGGGTGCCTGGCCTGGCTGAAGCAGCACTACGTCATGGCAGGCACACAGCCCCCAGCATCTTCAGGCACGAGCGGCAAGGGCTGGCTCGTCAGAAACTTGAAGCTCGGCCCTCCACCAAAGGCAGTGCCAACCACAGGCGCCACTTACTGGCTCTGCACGTTCAGGCCGTGGATGGACACCAGCTGGAGGCTTCTTGTCATTTGGCTCCTCTTCCGCATCTTCCTCAGCAAGAGAGGGAGCCAGAGGAGCTGCTGACCCTGCTGGTGAGCCCTGCAGACAGACAGCAGTGAGAGGGACAGGGAGCAGCCAGTCCTTTAGGAGCTGCTTTCTTGTCAGCTCCGTAAGCTGCTTTCTTTTCACCCAGACTAAGGGGAAATCAGAAACTTTGATCAAAGTGGGATTCTGAGTCGTGAAATTCACCCTCTTAAGGTGGGCAAATTAGGTGGTGCTCCGTCTTGCTGTGCATTTGATCCTCCACCCTGGCTAGAATCAGCAAGACACCTTTGGCCTGCCACACTTGCCTTTCATCTCTTGAAAGGCTCTTCAATGGAAAATTAGGAAAGAGCCAGTGCTCCCTTTGCTGCTGCTGATGCCAACACCGACTTGGCCTTTCTTTCCGCCTCCCAGGCTGGCACTCTACACTCTACCACAACAGGCCAAGCTCACAGCTTGCCGCACAATTCTTACATGCCAGCAAGGTCAGAGGTTCCTTTGCCACTCACCAAAGGACGGGCTTGTCTCCATCCGCGTGTGAGGTGACCTGCAGAGAGCAAGGCAAAAGGAACCAGATGCCGTTAGAAAAGTGCCTGTGCTGGGGAGTCCCACAGGACAAGTCAGTCCCAACAGAGAGCATTTTCCTTTCCCAACATCCCTCCAGGAGCAACACAAGATTTTCCCACTGCAAGCAAGAGAACAACAAGGACACTATACTAGGCTCTCTCTACTTTTGTCGCTGAAGAAACAGAAACACGATCACAGAAATGCCAAGTGGCCTTTAAGTCAGAGCTTCTGTTCTGCCCAACAGCTCAAGCAGCTTTTTCCTCTTCTCTTTTCTGCAACCTTTCTTTTCTGGTTTTTTGTTGTTGTTGTTGTTGTTGGGTTGTTTTTAATTTGGTTTTTGTTTGTTTGTTTATTTTTTAAATAAATTGCATGCACTAATTCCCATCCATTTGCTGCAAATGATCCCCCAGGAAAGCTTCCACAAAGGGCCCCATAGCTGTGGTGGTTCTCTTCTAAAGCAGCCCAGGAACAGCTCCTGGGTTCAGGAGCAAAGCCTAAGCGGTTAGGAGCTTGCACTTCATTGCCAAGGGAATTGCTCTCTTGGCACACCGTCAAGGGTCATAGCAGAGAGCCAAGGCCTCTAATGGCAGGATTTGGAGCAAGAAAGTGCTTTCCCTCACTCCTGGGCAAGTTTTAGAAGTACTTGTGAGGCTCCCTGCCAGCCTGCAATTTGCAGTTGTCTCGGCTGAAGCAGCAAGCTGAGGAAATGACAGTGTCCAATGCCACGCGCTCTCCCGTGGAGGGAACGCAACCCCTGCAGGTTACGTTGCAAATACTCTCCAGCCGCCAGCGAGTGCAGACACCCCCTTTTTAGCTGATGCTGTTGGCAGGAGCTTTAGCAAAGGAGCGGCACCTTAATGGCACTTTTGCTCCCAAATCTGCTTCATCACTACAAACGAGCATCAAGAGCAAAGTGAAGCAAAAGCCGTGTGATGGCTACCCCCAGGATAAACCTTTACTTACGAGTCAGGTGGGTCAGGAAGTAGCCGGAATACGCCACAGAAAAAACCGTGCAAACCGCGGCACAGACTTGCCCGATCATTCTAGCAGTGCTGTGCGGGTTTGCACACTGAATGCCACCCGGGGGAAAAACCAAGACTCCTCTCGGGGTGCAGGCCGTCTGCTGAGAACGCCTCAGTCACGAGGGTCCTCCTGCAGCGAGCGAGCCAAAGAGCTGCTCTGGACAAGGAGGCCTCGCGCGCGCCGGGACAACGTCGCGCTGACAGCACTGTGATGCGGCCCGGCTCCCTTGACGTCACAATAGCAGCCGCTCTGG